>NW_016830476.1:367842-381778 GCF_001698545.2 Rhinopithecus bieti
GTATTTTTTAGTAGAGACGGGGTTTCACCGTGTTAGCCAGGATGGTCTCGATCTCCTGACCTCGTGATCCGCCCGTCTCAGCCTCCCAAAGTGCTGGGATTACAGGCTTAAGCCACCGCGCCCGGCCTATTTCTTCTTTTTTAATTAAGGATCCAGGAGAAGGGGAATTGGAATGAGGTTTAAAATAGTTGACAACATCTCATAGAATGTCAAAAATTCTTAAGAGTTGGAGGTCAGCGAGTCCATCTTTCCTACCAGAGAACACACCTGTGAGAGCGTCATTCCTGGGCTTAAAAGCCCTCGGCAGCCCCCATTTGCTTTCAGGATGACAGGTGTTGGGTGCTGCATACGTTGGAGTCCCCTCTTCTGCACTGGCCCTTCCAACTCTGCTCCAGCAATACTAGGTGCTGTGGCAATCAGGCATGCCAGGCTCTCTCACATGCTCGTGCCAGTGCACCCATACCCACTCCCATGCCTCACCTGGCTACGCCTACTCACGTCTCCAAAACTCAGCTCAGTGAGGCTTCCCTAACCGCCAGCTCCTGCAAGCACCGGTCCAGAGCTCCGTTTATGTGCTCCCTCTACTTTTCACACTATTATTCAGTGCTGGGGGCTCCCTGAGCCAGCTGAGAGTGGTGCTCAGGGCAGGCTTGGAGAGCGAATACAGGAGTGAACAAGGGACTGGTGTGTGCACAGCCCACCTCCCTGGGCCCTGGGGAGGTGTGCAGGGGGCACACAGATGTGCTGTCCAGGCCCTAAGGAGCTCATAGCCAACAGGGACACCAGAGTCCTGGGGACCTAAGGATTTTGTCATGAGAGTTCTCTAAAGCTACTGTTGGCCAAGTTGTTCAAGAGAGATTTCATATGACAAACCTCCCCGCTGACAACTGGAATTTGAAAATTGAAGCAGAAGGCCCCTCCAATCACTGATATCTTCCCCCTTTCCATTTCTTTCCATCGTCCAAGAACAGTGCTCACGTACTTCACTAAAAGGCTCTGAAATACTTTCTCCTATGAGTGACTCAGGCTCTCCTGTCCACTCCAGGGACAACGGTCGGGGCAGATGAGCTGGCTTTGGCAGGGTGTAACCTGAAGGGCATTTTCTCTCCTGCCTTCCTGGCCCACATAAGTCTGGTTCTTTCTCCCAAAGCACAGGGACTTCCTGCTTATCAGCTCTGATGGAAAATTCACTGACTGCAGAAGCTTATTCACACATCAGCCGGCAAACAAATTAGAGCTACTTAAATTTTTGAGCTGGGGGCCGCTTTTGGGCAGAAGAACAAGGTTTTAAAGTGCTGCATTTTAAATGTATTTCTTATAATGTGCCCGATCACGCTTCTGCCTGAGATCAGTCTGGGGAAGTTTGCCAGTTCCCAGTGACTCTTTTCCGTGCCTCTTCAGCCAGCTCATGCCTGGAAGAGCGAAAGAGGCGGACCTGCTAATTCGGTCTCAGGAAGCAGCCTGCGTCAGTCAGCTCTGATGGGAGGTGGGCCAGGCCACCGGCCAGAGGTGTGGGGTTTGCAGGCAGGCAGGCCTGGGGAAAGAATGAAGGTGGATCCAGGGAGGTGAGGGAGCCACATTCAGCAGCAGGCAGTGTGGGGCACTGGGAAGAGCATAAGGCTTCATGGTCAAAGGCTCAGGGCAGAGTCCCAGCTCTCTCAGTTTCTGTTCTAGCTTTCTGTTTCTCAATTTCCTCCTCAGTCAAGCAGGGATGGTGATCATCATCATATCTGTTTTATGTGCATCATAAAATTATTGTGAGAGCAAAATGAAACATTGTTTATAGCTGTTCTTTGAGGATTCTACTATATTTGCAAATTTTAGTTCTGTCATCTCACACAGAGATGACTATCTATGTATCTGTCTACCTTTGTGTGTGGTATTCCCAGAATCTCGCTTCTACTGTGGCTCAGGGCAGAGAGAAGAACAAAGCGAGGTCTAGCAAGATGCCCAGGGCCAGGTCACTCTGGCTGTAACCACACAAAGAACGGCCCGTGCCAGCCAGACAGGGCGCACACCAGCTCTACTAGGCTGGCCACTCGGGGCTTCAGGATGGCCTCCCCACAGCCTCTCCCTCCCCTGCCTCTCCCCTTCCTCCATCCCTGACCCCTCCTTTTTCCACTCTCTAATGTGGCAGCCTTGCTGGTTCCACCTGGCAGGGGCTCTGGTTGGGTGTGAAGCCTAGGGAAGCAGAAGCTGTGATACCACTCCTATGAGAATCCCAGCACCTCAAAGGCCTGCCTGACAGAGCCCTGCTCAGACAAGAGCTGCTGACACCCCCAAAACTAAAAATTCCCCATCTAGCCAGAGCACAGCAAGGCCTGGGCACATGCTAGCTGCATGCTGTGCGCCAGCTTCCAGCCAGGGGCAGAGCCGGGCCATGCTCAGGCCTTTGCAGAAAGCTCAGAAGTTGTGTCCTCCCCTGCCCTCCAGCATTCTACTGACTTCAATGTCCTGAGTTCCAGAAGGACAGCGAGTAACTGGCTTCCTTCCACCCAGGCACTTCATTAAAATCATGAGTTCAATTGGCATCTGCCACTCAGAGCGCAAAATTTTGTTATTAATACAACCAGCTTTCCCAAGATACTTCTCCACCTGGTGCGTTTAACAAATGAAGCCAGGCATGGCCTGCCTGTGTCATGTTCTTTGGCAGTAATTTTCTTGTAAGATGAAAAATCTCCAGCATGCCTGAGCTCTCTGATAAATTCTTTCCTCAGCAGCTAATTCGAAATACCTTCTAGCTTCCTGGAGGTGAGAGCAGGGTGTGCAGATGAGTCCTCATGTTGACGGATCCCGCCATGCATTCCACACATGGCAATTTGAGGAAGGCCAATTTGATCATCCCCCAAAATGTTTACAAGCGAGTCTGTGAGATTTTCGACTATGCAAGAAAAGAAAAGGAAGTTGGGATGTAAGCAACAGAAATTCTTTTTTTTATTTTTTATTTTTTCTGAGACGGAGTTTTACTCTTGTTGCCCAAGCTGGAGTGCAATGGCACGATCTCAGCTCACTGCAACCTCCACTTCCTGGGTTCAAGTGGTTCTCTTGCGTCAGGCTCCTAAGTGGCTGAGATTACAGGCGCCTGCCGCCACGGCTGGCTAATTTTTGCATTTTAGTAGAGATGGGGTTTCGCCATGTTGGTCAGGCTGATCTCGAACTCCTGACCTCAAGTCACCTGCGTGCCTCGGCCTCCCAAAGTGCTAGGATTACAGGCATGAGCCACCACTCCTTGCCAGCAACAGAAATTCTTAAAATCACTTAGTGCTTCTGTCCAAAAAGAAAGAAGATCTGACATCCTCACAGCTCGTCTCTGGGAAATTTAACTTCAGAAACCATGAGCTAGGTGGGAAGTCTATTAAGTTCATACAAACATCATTTGGGGGTGGCATTTTTAGTCAGAGCTGACTGGGGGGGACTGAGCTCCACTCCTGCCCTATTATTTTCGCTGTCACTGGAATCTCTGAGAACAGCCAATGCGGTTTTATTCTCTTTGGCAGGAGGAGGGGTGAGGGCTAGACCAAATTCTGCTTCCTATGCCAGACACTGGGGATTAGGGATGGAAGTCTAAGCAGGTCTTGGCACAAGCTACACATTCGAGAGCAGACAAGCACGGTTGATCCTCATTGTTTGTGGATTCCATGTTTGCAAATTCGACTACTTGCTAAAATCTATTTGTAACCCCCAAATCAATACAGTGCTTTTGCAGACATGCACAGAGCAGCAAAAAATTGGAATCACCGATATGCACGTTCTTAGCTGAGGTTGAACAAGGCTGCACCGTGTCTTCTTTTTTCAGCTCTCATACTGTAAACAAGTGTCCTTCTCACAGTCCACTTCATGCCACATCTTGTCTAGTTTTGTACTTTTTCTTGGCAATGTTTCTGTTTAAAATGACCCCTAAGCATAGTGCTGAAGTGCTATCTAGTGTTCCTACCTACAAGAACAGTGATGTGCCTTCCAGTGAAAGCACGTGTGTTAGGTAAGCTGCATTCTGGCTGAATGGGCATGCTGTTGTTTAATGTTGATGCATCAACGATATATATTAAGCGAGGTGTCTACAAACAGCAACACATGTAAAACAAAGTGATTGATTGATTAAAGAAAACAATGTGACCAGAGGCTCACAGGAACCTAGCCCTGTGTTTCCCATAGGAACAAAAATGGTTCAGTATTCACTAATTCAGTGTTTGTGGCAACTTTATAGAACAGAACTACCATGAATAATGAGAATCACCTGTGATGAGTTTCAGCCAGGAGAGAAGACCAGGAATGAGCAAACGTATGAGTAGCTGAAGTTTTCCTACAGTGGCCTTTTCTCTGCATTCACTGCCCCATACTGCTGCTCTCCTGTTTTCTCAAAATGAGCAAGGACTTCATTTCCTGTTGATGTCCTGCCTTCCTCCTGGTTCCCCTGATGCAGAAGTAGAATCCAGATCTTATATTCCTGGGGTCAAAAAGAATAATAAAGGTCTTCTAGGCCAGCACTCTAATTGGCTGCTTGGATTCTTGCAAATGGATTATCATAGAGTCTGTTTGAATGCCTCCGGTGTCAGGGAACTCATCACCTACAGGAACAGTATATTCCATCTTGGAATGCTCTCATTCTTAGAAAGTTCTTCTATCTATTGGGCAGAAATCTTTCTTTCTAAAGCCTTTTTCCTTTTTCCTTAGTTGTATTGCTTGGTTCCACACATCTATTCCACCCTTCCTGTCACTACCTTCATTTCATGGAGTTGTTTTGTGGCAGATTGGAGAGGAGATTTCCTTGTATCCCTCACGTCGGTGGCCACCTGCTTCACCTTCATGCCAGGGAAGCACTGCTGCCCGTCGCCTCCTACCATCACCTGTCTGAGGCCTTCTGGGGTTGCCTGCTCAGACAACTGCTCAGACGAGAGCTGCTGACACTCACAAAAGTAAAAAAGAATAAGCCTGTCTCTCTCAGGCTCTGCCCCAAGTCACTTTGCAAATTTACCTCACTTTATAAATATACCCAGCATTTTCAGGAATTCCTGTTTGAACTGGAAGGAGCAAGCCTATATCCTTCTTTTATAGATAACTAAAGATAAAAAGAAATGACTTGCCCAAAGGAACTTTGTAATTCAATTCAACAGATATTTATTGAGCACCCTTTATAGGCCAGGCACTTCCCTGGAAGCTGGAACCACAAAAGGGAATTTATTCATGCATCCAGCCAATATGTAGTAAGTGCCAATTTCATGCAAGGTATTGGGCATATGATAGTGAGCAAGACAGAGTCTCTTCACTCTGGTACAGGAGAGGGGTGTGAGACAAATAATTACCTGAATACCTATATGATCTCGAATGTGATGAGTGCTACAAAGCAGTAGTTCAGGACACTGTGCACAAGTCTGTGACGCGGATCTTGATGGAGACAAAAGACTGGGAGGGGCCTCCCTGAGGAGTGACATTCAGGCTGAAACCTGGTAGATGACTGGGAAACCCCAGGGGAAGGGGAGTGTGAGGAGTCTGAATGGGACCACCCAGAGGTGGTTGTGGTAGATGGCAGAGCTGGCTGGGAAGCCAGAACTCCCACTCTGCTTATTTCACTGCCACCCAGCCTCCCTTTCCTCAAGCTTTATGTATCCTCTTCTAAATATGTAACTCAGAATCAAAGACAAGGGACAGCAAAGGCCACCTTCAGGGATATGGGGTCTCAGGCAGGAACGCTTGTGGCAAATGACAATGGATATAGGATAAGGATTCGAATGTTTACTAAATGTTTAACTATGTAGTCCCAACCCAATAGAATTAATATCTATTAGTATTAGTATCTATATCTATTAGTATCTATGTCTAGTAGCATAGCGGACCTGCCTGGGTTTGAATCTGCATTAACTATGGAGCTTTGGGCAAGAAATCCAACCTCTCAGAGCCTCAGTTTTCTTATCTGTAAAACAGGGATGATGGCAGTATTTCCCTTCTAATGTGGTTGGGAAGATTAAATGAAATGACAAATACAAAACCTTTAGTCCAGTACTTGGCATATGGTAAGTGTTCAAAAGTCTTAGCTTGTATAATTTTCTTATACTGTAGTTCTTCAGTTATAACAAGTGACCAGGACTAGGAGTTCATTGATGCAAAAATATATGTATTTATTGAGAACCAGTTATGTTCCAGGTACTCGGCTAAGGGCTTATGATAGAGTTGTGAACAGAGAGAGTGTCCAAATGTCTTATGCCAAGCACTTGCACACTTCTTGAGCATGACTTGCATTGCTCAAGGGGTTGCAATTCAGGATGCACATAAACATCCATCTATATGTAACTGAAACCAAAGCTTGTGAAACAAGTTATCCCTGCTATGTGCATTACACCCTGATCTATTCTAGATATAGATTTGCTTTTTAAAATGCATGTCTTGACCCACTGAATTGATTTCATGACCCACTAATGGGTTGCAACCCACAGTTTAACAAAATACTGCCTTGGACCAACTGAGTTGCAGGCTTAATAAAGCCCAGTTAGAGTTCACTTGATGTCGAGTCTTCCCAGCCTTCCCTGGACTTGTTTTTGATCTCTTACCCTTGGCATTTACCATTGCTTTCTTTTGATCCTGAATTTTCAGCATTATTCTGCACAAGCACATATCTGATGGTTCCCTCTGCTACTAGAATGCAACCTTTGGCCAACTTCAGCAACTCCCTTTGTTCCCCAGATCACCCACTCCAGGACTCAGTTGGGCTCTTGCCTACTTATGACTCAGTCTCCTCTGTAAATGAAACTTTTATGATTGGAGATATTAGATTTAAATGCAGTAAGCATTTACTCCTTCGTGCCAAGGTGTTCACCATAGAGGCTAATATTACAGACCTTTTTAGTTGGTTTTGTTTCAAAGTACAGACCTATATAATGTAAGAGACTTTGAAACTCTAACAAACTCAGTTTATTCCTGGAATCCCTGGCCATAGTGTTTTCACCTGAATGTCACTTTTCTGGCCCATATGTCAAAATCACTTCTGTGCACTCATGAAGCCACAAATAGATTATTAATATGCATCTTTCCTAGTGAGAACTTCAACTTAGTACCCTGAACCTGGGAGTAAAGAAAAAAAAAAAAATAGAGTCATTGGTTATGGTTCATCTGACTTTGGATGTCCCTAGAGAACAAGGATCTGAAATAGAATAAAATAGAAAGAGCTTACTTTTCTTTTTTTTTTTTTTTTTGAGATGGAGTTTTACTCTTGTTGGCCAGGCTGGAGTGCAATGGTACGGTCTTGGCTCACTGCAACCCCCGACTCCTGGGTTCAAGTGATTCTCCTGCCTCAGCCTCCAGAGTAGTTGGGATTACAAGCATGTGCCACCACACTTGGCTAATTTTCTGTTTTTAGTAGAGATGGGGTTTCACCATATTGGTCAGGCAATCTGCCTGCCTTGGCCTACCAAAATGCTGGGATTACAGGTGTGAGTCACTGCACCCGGTCAGAGCTTGCATTTGAATAGGCCTTGAAACTTTTGTCACATCTGTAATTGCCTCAGATCATCCTAATAAGGGGACAAGGGAAGGGGAGCTATTTTTATCTTACAGGTAGCAAAATCAACTTCCCAAGACCATGTAGTAAGTTGCAGGGTGGAACTTGAACCCAAATCTCCTGACTTCTGGCCGGCTGCATTCCCACGAAATACACAATGGTACTGTTAAATGGTACCGTTACCTTATGTTCCCATGGCTTATTGTGGCTCGTCAAGGGCCATCATGTACATTATCTCAGTTGCTTATCAACAACAACAAGGCTGTATTATGGGTAGGCAGATTCATTTCTTTCCAGATGGAGACGGTTCAGAGAGGTTAAATGCCTTACCCCAGCTCATACAGCTTACGCATGGGAGAGGAGGGAAAAACAATGTGGATCCTCTTGTACCCCCTGAATCCCCTTGTGCCAAGCTAGCTCCTAGGCAACCACTCTGGGCCCTGGTCAGGATCACTCATACGGGCTCTTTGAAGTGACTCCCTTCAGGGCTGTATTCAGTAAACAAGTTCGTGACGATCAGAGAGGAATGTAGGAAGGCCCAGGTTTTAAGGTCAAGACAACATACACCTGTCCTAACTCAACCAGATGGTATAGTAATAAATAGAACCTAAGTTCCAATCTCAGTTTAATCTCCTGGTAACTGTGTGACCCTCACCAAGTTGCTTGACATCTCTGAGTCTCACTTTCATTCATTCATTCATTTATTCAACAGAAACTGGTATGAAAGTGCCTACATTAAGCATTATTATTGTTGTCTGAAGTATCGCCATTAAGCCTACATTTCTCAGGTGGGAATAATAACAAGGTTGTTGTGCAGAATCAAGGAAATTTATGTAAGCAGAGCACATGGCTGAGTGCCCAGAAAGCAAAGGTGATCAATAAGTGTTTGCAAAACCAGAATCTGAAGCCGAAGGACTTACCCTGCCTTGGGGTTACGGTGGCCTCCCTAGAAGAAGCTGGATCCTGGCAGCACTGAGTGCAAAGAACAATCGTCTAAATGTACATAAAATATTAAATGTTATAATGCTGCGTGCACACCCACGGATGCAGGCAAAGATGTGAGGAAATCCCTCGAGGCTTTAAAAATGAATCTCTTTTTACCTACTTGAGAGGGAACAAAATGGCAAAATGACAGCCCTGTGTGATTCTAGGCGGGAGTGAGAGCTGTGAGCAGGCAGGATTGCCAGGGTTCCCCCTCAGCGGCAGGGCCTGCAAGTCCCAGGGATGACACCCAGGTGAGCCCATGGGCCTCCAGGACTGGTCTATAGGAAAGGGCCTGAGGGGTCACTGACTGCAGCGTGGAAGGAATCCGAGTCACAGAGAGAGGAAAGGACTTGGCAAAGTTAATTTCGTCCCTGCTTACACGCCAGGCACTGTGCTATGCCTGTTCCCATCACTGTCTTGACTCTCAAACAAAAGAGCACAGTGGTTAGGAACACATGCTTTGGGGATGCAGAAAGCACCGGTTTACATCCCCATCTTGGTACTTAGCAGCATGTGACTTTGGGGACATTCGTGACCTAACCTTGCTGAGATTCAGGAGGTTTAAGATCTGTAAAATGAGTACAAAATAACTCCCTCTTAAAGATAGGCTGAAGGTTAAATGAGATACTATAGGCAGTGTTCCTGGTGCATTCACTTAACTTGATTTTATTGAGCATCTGTGATTGATAAGCTAGGCACTGTGCCAGACTCTAGGGATAAAAGGGCAGGCAAAGCTGGCCATGATCCCTACTCTCGTGAAGCTTATTATCTAGTAAGAAAGACAGGCCATAAGCAATAGTCACATCAATGAATGTTTGGAAGGAAAAGAACGTGGTTCTGGGAGGAGTCCGACTTTGAGGGATTAGCAAGGAAAAGCTTCCTGGAGGAAGGGACCTTTGAGCTGAAGCCTGAGGGAATTAACAGATGTAAAGTAGATCAAGATTTGGCAAAATTTTTTGTCTATGAAGGTCCACATGATAAATATTGAGACTTTGCGGGTCACATGGCTGTGAGCGAATCTGCTGTTATAGAGGAAAGCAGTCACATGCACAAATGAAGGGGTGGGGCTATGTTCCAATGAAACTTTATTTCAGAAAATAGGGAGTGGGCTGGATTCCACATGTAGTCCAGGATTTGCCAACTCCTAAACTAGCTGAAAGGGGCTGTGGGGCAGGGGTTCATGTGGCAAGCAGAGTTCCAGACAGGGAATGGCATGTGCAAAGGCTGTGGCAGGAAGGAGCCTGTCGCACTGGAATGCAGGAAGACAGTAGCTGTGGCTGCAGCACAGGTAAAGCTGGACCAAAGAGCATGAGAAGAAGATGGAGAGTGGAGAGTAGGCAAAGGAAAGACTTCTTGGGGCTTTGCAGGCCATGGCAAGGGGTTTGGTCTCTATCCTTAAGCCAACATGGGAAAGAATTGAAGGGTTTTAAGCAGGGACTGGCATGTATGTGAGATTTGGTAGTGACGAAGGCTGCTGCTGTGTGAAGAACAGAACAGGGAGGCCCAGAGTGGATTCTAGTCCCAGGCAAGGTCAGTGGGGGTTTTGATTAGGGTGGAGGCTGGGGAGGGATGAGGCTCGAGGAAATTAACTGACTTGTTCAGGGTCACCCACCTGTGGCCATAGTACCAGGTACTAATGCGGGTCTCCTGATGCCAGGTAACACACTGCAGCCTCTATCAGGAAGCAGCAGAGGACCCCTGTGGTCCTGGCCCCTGGGTGCAGGACTTTCTGCCGTGCATTGCTGCAGAAGTGACCAGCTTGCTTATGTTGACCTGGGGTCACGCAACAGACCAAATCCATGTTCCTGATACTCATTCAGTTGTACAGTCATCACCTTTCCAAAGAACTATGGGTAGCCCCTACTGATGCCACGGAGCCATTCACTACAGCCCTGTGACCCCATCAGCCCCCTTGTCTAGGCTCTCCTTACAATTCTTTCAAGCTTGGTCCTTAGCTGCTCTACCCAGGGGTCCTGCAAAGACAGAGGTTCAGAGACAGCAGTCCTAATAGGAGCAAGAAGTGATGGCTCACAGTGAGAAAAGAAACAGACGCTATGAGAAGCAGACAAATTAACTTATAAAAGTGCAGAACTGCAGGCAGTGGCCCTCCACGTTTCAGTAACCCCAGGGGTAGCACTGTATCACGGCACAGTGTAATAACTGGCTACGTAATGATAACACTGCATATTAAGGTAGACAGGCTCCCTGTTCAAGAGGACAGAGGAACATAATAATTCCTTTAGAAAGGAGTTTTGGAAACAATGGTTTTGAATAAATAATTAAACTCTCCGAAATTTTAGTGCTTAAGGAGCAAGATCATTATTAATTTATATCCACCTGTGTCTCTTGGGGATGCTGGGTAAATGATACCTGTTGTGTACGTGCAAACACATCCCATATCGATTATATTTACCTACATTTTAATATTTGACTAAGCACTCCTATCATAAAATGTTTCTTGTAATGGCATGAAGAATCTGTAGGTAGAAGGACTACACATTTGTTTTAAATATTGTGGAATCAATTAAGCAGCCATTGGCCTTGTTTCGAATCCTATTTTTTCTCCTCACCAGCTTTGCGACTTAGGTAAATTATTAACATATCTGGACCCTGCTTTCCTTACGAATACAGTGGGGTGGCAATGGGATTAGTATGCACGACCTTCTAGTGCCCAGCACAGAGCCCGTGTGAGTATGGCGGGCAGCAGGCAGCAGTCAAATGCTAGAGCCGGCTCGCCCCAGCCTGCAGGAGTCCGTTGCACACATCCGTTCCCAGCTCTGTGCTTGGTGACATCATGTTGGCAGCTTTAAATCAGCCGTAGTGGGTGTGTTTACATCACAGAAACTAGCAAATGCTACACATCAGAGCCCTTTTTTTTCTTCCCAGGAGAGCCAGTTTGTAACATTTCCTAACTGCCCGTGGGCAGGCACTGAAGCACTGTTAATCTCTGCACCCTAGCCCTTCGCTGTCACCCTATTTGTCAGCTGAGTTGGTCTTTCTGCTCTGCTCTAACGCAGCCTACCCTACTCCTAGAATTTCTGATTTAGTCATTCTGGGGTGGGGCCCAAGAATTTGCATTTGTTTTCATTTTTAATTTTGGTTTTTAAATGTCCATCTCAGAGAAGAAGATAATTTACGTTTCTGAGAACTATGCTTTGAGACACCAGCGTCATCTGCCTAATCAACTAAAGCCCATAGTGTGAAACCTTTCGCAGAGCACGCAGGAGATTCCACCTTCCGCCTTGGGCAATGGTATTAAAAACTAATAAGGGTTGACACAGTACTTTGCACATACACTATCTTCCTTAATCTTAAGAACCCTATGAGGTAATAATTACTATGTTAATCCCCATTTTATAGATGGGGGAAACAGGCTCAGAGGGATTCACTAACTTACCCAAGTTCACACAACCCTTCCGCAGGAAGCCAGGTTAAACTCTTGTCCAACTTTGCATTGGTGGCTCTGGTTGTGCAACGCCCAGGGATGAAGTCCAGCTCCAACTCTGCATTCCCAGGGTGCTCTGGCAGGGCCACATCAGCCCAGAGGGGTGCTTTTTTCTTTTCTTTATTTTTTATTTTTTTTTGAGACAGAGTCTCGCTCTGTCGCCCAGGCTGGAGTGCAGTGGCCGGATCTCGGCTCACTGCAAGCTCCGCCTCCCGGGTTTACGCCATTCTCCTGCTTCAGCCTCCCGAGTAGCTGGGACTACAGGCGCCCGCCACCTCGCCCGGCTAGTTTTTTTGTATTTTTTAGTAGAGACGGGGTTTCACCGTGTTAGCCAGGATGGTCTCGATCTCCTGACCTCGTGATCCACCCGTCTCGGCCTCCCAAAGTGCTGGGATTACAGGCTTGAGCCACCGCGCCCAGCCACTTTTTTCTTATCTGTATTAAGATGCTGTATGTAGGCTAGCAGTTGCCCTGTCCAAATCCATACCTTCTCCTCCTTCACTGCAACCCCTGGGGCCTCTAAACAGTGGAAAGGCAGAGCAAGTGCGAGAGACAAAGTATAGAGGGAGCCAAGGAGAGACATTATTTGAAGCAAAACCAAGCCTGCACATGTGGGCATGTGGAAGCGGCTTACAAAACAGCTGTTCCTACAGGAGGCTTGGGGGGCAGGTGTCAGCGGGGTGGAGCAAAGGGATTTGGCTGGAGGCAGAGCCACAGATTGTCAGTGATGAAAGAGCTGTATCTCCTGCCCACTTCTGGCACGTGTGTGGCTTCGAGGGTGCCCAGTGGGTGGGGCAATTAGCCTGTATCCCAGGGCGCCTGGCTCTGAATCTCCCTTTCCTTCCCACTGCCTTTCTGCAATTAGATTGCACTGGATAATGGCTGCCAAGCCGCTTTGTTGGATCTGATGAGTTTATTAATTTCTTGGGGGCTAGTGGGAGGGTGGGTGGGGGATTCGTTTCCTGACTGGAGCTTGGGGGCTAATTAGTCTCTTTGCCATGTCCCCAGAGGAGGAAGGTGGGAGGGCGCGCAGTTCAGGCTGTTGGATCTGGCTCTGGGTATATCGTTTCTACCCCTGGCTTTTACCTATCTCATGGCTTGGGTAAGACCAAGGAGTCTGGGGCTGGGGCTTCTTTGAACAAGCGGTTAGTGAGGATTAGACCCCTTGAGAACAGTGGAGGTGGGAAAGTGGGTAGCAGAGAGCTGAGGCCTTACTGGCTCTGTTGTATGAGGTTTAGGATGACAGAAAGGACTCTGAGGAGCTCAGTCCTATTCCAGATATCCCAATGCTGACATCTAGCCCCATTGCTCTTTCTGTTCTTTCTGCCTAAATATAGCCCCTCCCAACCTAGGAGACCACTGGGGGCCAATTCGATCCATTTTTCAGACAGGGAAACTGAGCCTCTTTGAGGACAATAATTTCACCTGGCTTTGTGGAGTGTCGAGGCCAGGGAGAAGAAAGCTAGCTATGCATTTGGACTTAACGGATGGTGGGGGCTCTAGAAACCATTCCCCGGTTAGCCTGGTTAAGTGAAGGGCACATTCGTATCCCCACCCTAGCAGACAGCAGCAGAAACAGGAAAGATCACAGAATTAGGAGTCACAGACCTAGGTTCAATCCCGTGCTACACCTGCCAGCCAGGGGACCTTAGGCAAGCCATTAAACCTCCCTGAGCTTTAGTTTCTTCTTAACTAAAACAGAAACACATGTAACTACTCGAAAGGGTTGATGGGAGAATTCAGAGATGATAGGCTGGATACATCAAACACATCGGGTGCCCAGTAACTATTACCCTTTCCCCTTTCATTTGGAAACCTAACAGCTCATCCCTCACCCCTGCAGAGAGGAGGAGGAAGGGGAATCTTGGTCCATAACATGGCCTGGCTGTTCCCTTTAAGAGACAATAGGAGCTCCCAAGGCCAGAGGAGGGCTCAGAGAAAGAGAAAGTGCCTTCTGCCCATGCCTCACCAACAACAGCAGTCTGTGGAGACAATGGTTCCCCCCCCCCCCCCCCCCC
>NW_016830476.1:385568-474298 GCF_001698545.2 Rhinopithecus bieti
AAAAAAAAAAAAAAAAAAGAGTGCAGGGCTTAGTATACATATGTAACAAACCTGCACGTTATGCACATGTACCCTAGAACTTAAAGTATAATAAAAAAAAAAAAATTCAGAGCCACAGGCCCTATCTGTAGATGAACTGAGTCAGAATCTGCATTTTAACCAGAGGCTGAGGTGATCCATATGCACATTGAAGTGTGAGAAGCACTGGACACCATGTCCAAATAGTGTCCTTTTTATGAGATTCCTCATAAAATTAGCTTATGATAAAGTTTATCTTAAAATAGTAATTATATGATTGTGACAGTACACATAATTAAGAAAAAACCGTGCTTCTCCAAATAAGAGTATTTGTTACTGTTTTCAATATTTTGAACACTGTGAATTTTGTGGTTGGTCTCATTTCCCTACCTGCTTTGGCAGTATATGCTACCACTTTTTAGTACTGTATGGTAGTCCTTTTTGAAAGCACTTTTCTTATCCTTTTATTTGTTGATTTGTATGTCATTCACATGCTACCTTTGCCTTGATACCTTCAGTTTTTAAAATTGTTATATGGTGTATAAGGTGCTTCAAATTCTTAGTGGGATGAGTATAAAGAAATAAAACCAGAATAAAGAGCCTAAATATTTCCAGGGGGGAAAAAAAAAAGAGTGCAGGGCTTAAAGCTGAGGCCTCTCAGCTGACAGGCTCTGTGACCTCAAGTTGGGTGGGCTCTTTTGTTTTGGCCTCCGTTTCCTTATCTGTAAAACGGGGCTTGTTGTATGGATATGTATGAGGCCTTGTTTGTAAACGGCAAAGGAATGTGAACATGCACAGAACCATGCTGCCCTTGCAGAGATGGGGACAGCTGCCCACCCTTTTCCAGGTGGCATTCTTGCAGGGCATGGACGGGAGCATTTGGTCATCTCCCCTTTTCCACATGAAAGTCCCAACTGTAGAGACCGTAAGGCTCCTGCCTGGAACTGGAGGCCCACGAGAGCTCCCAGCTGATGGTCCGGGGTGGGCCTGGCTGACCCTGCCGTCCACATGCTCCACCTTCTCCAGACTGAAGGCAGGGAGCCGCTCCCTCTCACTCTCAATCCTCTGGCCCCCATAGGGTGGGAGCGGCAGAAAAGGGTGCAACATGTCTTTATTGTTGCTGGAAATTCTGTAAAAGAACCCAGAGCCCAGCTCTGTGGAGTAGAAGTGCCTGGCATCTGTGGAACTTGTGTGGGTCTTCCAGGGAAGCTGCTGCTGCCGCCTGCAGAGGCCTGGCAGAGAAGGGTGTGTGCGTTTCACTGGGTTTTTAGCCAGCCGTCTCTCCTGTCTGCCCACCTAAAAACACTCAGCAACAGCAATGATTCGCCAGGGGCTCCAGTTAGTAGAGATATATTGGGATTTTATGTATATAGAGGTGTGTGTGTGTATTTGTATATGTATAAAAAGAGTTATGGCCAGGTGCAGTGGCTCACGCCTATCATCCCAGCACTTTGAGAGGCCAAGGCAGGAGGATTACTTGGGTCCAGGAGGTCGAGACCATCCTGGGCAACATAATAAGACCCCATCTCTTATTTTAAAAAAAATTAAAAAGAGAGATCCACTGGGAAAAACAAGCAATCTAAAACCTCATTTCTGTTGGGTTTAGGTTTAGGTAACTTTCCAGAGTGAAGAACTGAGTAAGTTGTGGATTTTTTTCACCTGGTGGTCTTTGAGACAATGAGACACCCAACAGTAATATATTGTATGTTTAAAAACTTGGTAAAAGACTACATCTCGGCCGGGCGCAGTGGCTCAGGCCTGTAATCCCAGCATTTTGGGAGGCTGAGGCAGGTGAATCATGAAATCAGGAGTTTTGAGACCAGCCTGGCCAAGATGGTGAAACCCCATCTCTACCAAAAATACAAAAATTAGCTGGGGACAGTGGCAGGCACCTGTAATCCCAGCTACTCGGGAGGTGGAGGTTGCAATGAGCCGAGATCGCACAACTGGACTGTAGCTTGGGCGACAGAACAAGACTCCTTCTAAAAAAAAAAAAAAAAAGAGTACGTCTCGTATTAAGTGTTCTTATCACAATAAAATAAAAACAGAATAAAGGAAACAAAACACAACAGAGAAAACAAAAGACAACGTGGAAGGAGAGCAGCACGTATTGAATGCCAGGTTAAATACATTCTTACAATGACCCAGTGAGGTTTCTATGATTATCCCCATTTTATAGATGAGGGAACATGCTCAGAGAGGTTCAGTAACTTTTCTAAGGTTTCATTGTTGAGATCTGTGTTCCTGAGTCTGGGTAAATAATGGAACATGCCCTGGCGCGTATATGAGAAGCTTCAAGAAAGCAGGACAAGCATTACCATCCCCATTGATAGATGGGGAACTGGGGCTCTGAAAGACGTGAATAACTTGCCTGAGTTCTCACAGCTGGTAAATGAGTCAATCTGGACTAGACCTGTTGAGGTTCATTCATTCATTCATTCAGCCATCCAGCAAACATTTATCCAAGGACACAGTTCTCTCCAGTATAGCCTTCTCATTCTTATTTTGATACCCAGAAATGATTGAAGGCAGGCCGGATCAAAAGAGCTGTACAGCCCATCCCTGCCTCAAAATAATGTGATTCCACATGTTCCGTTCCTTTCTGTGTGAGAGAACTTCACCAAACTGCATTCGTTCCTGATTTATTTCTCCATTTTCCTCTCCCACCTCTCCCCCACGTCTTTATTCCTTTCTTCCCTGTTACAGCCCCCGCTTCCCTCAGCCCCCCAACCCTGGGTAATAGTCTCCCTGCTGCAGTCCAGCCCCCTGCTCCATACTGCACACCCCTCCCTGCTCATATGCAGCCCAGCCGGAGGCAGAGGTCAGTCTCTTGGCTCCTTCCAGCCCTGAAGGCCACCATTTCTTCCCAGTCCTCTCCGTTGGTCTCCTCAGATCGGCCAGTGGCACGTGGCAGAGGGCCTCAGCATGGACAGCCGCCTGTATGCCTCCAACATTTCGGACACTCTCTTCAACACCACCCTGGTCGTCACCACCATCCTGGTAAGTGGGCTCTCCCGGGCTCCCAGCTGCAGCTCCCTGGGGTGCCTCCCCACCTCTGAGCACTCACAGTCTGCCCCTTGAACAGAAGATGGGAGCTCTAATCACAGCACTGAACCCAATTTCTGACAGCGTAATTACACTCAAGTTGCTGTTTCATATGGAAATGATATTTGATGAATTCCGGAGCAGCTGGGGGCAGGATCAGGGTGGAGAGACACCACAGTTTGTGGATGCCTCTTGGGGGCACCCTGACAGCTGGGGCAGCTGTGCAGGGGCAAGGGAAGGGGACCTGTGACACAGAGCGGGGAGCTGGATTCAGACCCTGGGGACCTCTGCCCCTTCGCAGCAGCCCACCTTGCTGGGTGCCTGCTGTGTACATAACAGGACCGTCCCCCACCACATCCTGAAGCGGACATGGAATGTCTGTGGGTTTACATGGCCTGTTTCTTCATTTCCAGGTGATAAAAAGAGAGCTCTCAGTCTATAGGGCAAGAGGCCAGGTGCAGTGGCTCACGCCTGTAGTCCTAGCATTTTGGGAAGCTGAAGTGGGAGGATTGAGGCCAGGAGTCTGAGACCAAGCCGGCTAACATGGCAAAGCCCCGTCTCTACTAAAAAAAAAAAAAAAAAAAGAAAATTAGCCGGGCACGGTGGCACACATCTGAAATCCCAGCTACTCGGGAGGCTGAGGCACGAGAATCGCTTTAATCCAGGAGGCGGAGGTTAGGGTTGGCAGTGAGCCGAGATCGTGCACTGCACTCCAGCCTGGGTGACAGAGTGAGACTGTCTCAAAAAAATTAAAATAAAATCTATAGGGCAAGAGACCATTTGCCCTTTTTTTTTTTTTTTTTTTTGAGACGGGAGTCTTGCTCTGTCGCCCAGGCTGAGAGTGCAGTGGAACGATCTCAGCTCACTGCAAGCTCCGCCTCCCGGGTTCACACCATTCTCCTGCCTCAGCCTCCCGAGTAGCTGGGACTACAGGCGCCCGCCATCATGGGCATTTTTAGTAGAGACAAGGTTTCACGTGTTAGCCAGGATGGTCTCGATCTCCTGACCTTGTGGTCTGCCTGCCTCGGCCTCCCAAAGTGCTGAGATTACAGACGTGAGCCACCGTGCCTGGCCCATTTGCCCTTTTTATTTGATTCTGTTGTATTCAGTAATTGCCAAGTTCACCCTCCGTTCCCTGCCCCCGTGCCATGTGCAAGGTGCTGTACCCAGTCCTGGAGACCAAAGATGAGGAGGACTCAGTTCTATTCTCTGTCCTGAGGTTGTAAGTTAGTAGATGGGATAGGTGAAGTGCATATATGGCCAAGGTATTATTTGTCTTCCCCTCTGAAGGCCTTATGTTTAAAAGATTTGTCAGTTAAACCAACTGCATGTATTAAGTAGCCATTAGTTTGTTCCTCCCCTCCCCCTTTTAACTAATCTAAAGCATGTTTCCCTGCCTGGCCCAGCATCTTATTAGCAGGAGATAGCCAGTGGTACCACACTGATATCATTGCAGCCCAAAACAAAGAGGCGATGCATGAGTTCGCCTCCTCAGCCTTATCATTGCTAACTGTGCAAGGTCTGCAAATGTGTCCATGTCTTTTAGGCTTTTGGAGATAATAAAAAGAGTTCAAGGACCTCCATCTCTAGCTTTATGAACTACTGGGGCCCAGGCGCCCTGGGCTGAAATGATTGATCTACTGTAAACAGGAGATAAAAGCCAGAAAGAGGCGCACACTTAGAGGTGTGGAGTTTCGAGGAGAGAGAGGTCCCCTCTATGGGGAGATCAGCAAAGCCTTCAGGAAAGAAGGGGCATTGACGATGGGCTCTGAAAGACAGGGAGTGAGTGGGGAAGAGGACATGAATGAAGGAGGGCATCATCAGGTGTTCAGGAAAAGCAGAAAGGTACAGGTTTTCCTGAGAAACAAACACTGGTAAGAAAGGGAAGAGGCAGAAGCCAGAAAAGTGGGTTGGGTCCATAGCGCTTAGGAACTTGAATGCCAGGCTACTAAGTTTCCCTTCATTGTCATGAGATGGAGTCACTGAACATTTTCATTCATTCATTCATTCATTCATTCATTCATTCACGTGATGACTGTTTATTGGGTGCTGCTATATGCTGGGCACTGTTGTAGGTGCTCAGAGTGCATCCATGAACCAAAAAGACAAGAATCCCTGCCTGTAAGGAGCTTACATTCCAGCAAGGAACATGTGACAGATAGGAAAAAGCAATGTTGTCAAACAATGAATTAGAAGGCTGCAAGGCTGAGGAGAAGGAACTAGAGCTGTGAAGGGCCTGGGGTGCTGAGACGGTCGGCGGTGTTGATACCCAGTGGTCAGGGTGGCCTCTCCAGGAAGGGGAGCATTGAGCAGAGACCTGGTGGTGAGGACACAGCAAAGTGGTTGCCTGGGGAGGGGTGTTCTTGGCAGAGGGAGCTGTTGAAGCAAGGACTGAGAGTGCAGTTCCAGCCCCCAGGGTTTCACCCACGCCTATCTCAGCTCAGCCTTAGCTTATCTGAACCAGTGTGAAAATGCCAGAAAGATGAGAGGGTTGCAGTGTCGCTGTCCAGCAGAAAGTGGGGAAGAGCCTGGCTGAGTCCACTTCGGAGAAGGGTGTGCAGCACCCAGTGTGATTGCTGGGACCTCCTTCCCGCTGTCTTCTTAGTCTCTCAAAAACCTCTGGATCTGTCCTCTTCTATCCATCCTCAAAGCCCCTGCTCTAATCCAGGATTGGGGCCCCTCTACTTCTTTCTCTGGAACCGCTCCATACTCTGCTGGCAGGCTCCCTTCTTTCTCTGCCTGTCCCGTGACCCTGCTGTCAGCATGGTCATTTGAAAATCAGAATTGGCCTGACATTTCCTTCCTTATAATCCTTCAGCCACTGCCCAGGCCCTGCTGTCCCTTAGCTTGGGACATAACCCTTCGTAATCAGGGCCAGCCCACCTCACCTTCTCCTCCCCCTGCAGCATTCGGTCTAGTGCCCCTGGATGACTCAACACCTGCTCGCTGCATCCTGCCCCTGCCTGCCTTGGCACATGCTGTTCCTTATGCCTGGGTTACCCTTCCCTCTAATTTGTGTTTCCAGCTGGAGATGCCTATGCATCTGCTCGGATGTCACGTCTCCAATGAAGCCTTCCCTGTTCTAACTCCTGTCCTCTCCTGGTCTCCAGCATTTTGCCCTGCCCCCTTCCATTTCTCTTATTAGAGGCTGTTGTTTAAAGCTCTACCTCCCCTTCTAGGATGAGAGCTCCTTGAAAGTAGAGGGGCTGACACAAAGTAGGAGCTCAATAATTAGAATCTGAGTGAAGGAAGTCCTTCCTACAGGGTAGGGGTGTCCCTTAAAAGCCAACAAGACTTTGGGAGGGAGATGGAGAAGTGACTGGGCTGTACCTCCAGCCTCTCAGAGCTGGGAATTACACTGTGCTTGGACCTCTGGCACAGGTCCACGGCTATGCCAAGTCTGCAGGGTCCTGTTGCTAGTCTGGGAAAGTCACCCTGATTTGTGCGTGTGTGCACGTGTGTTTATTCACATACGTGCACGTGCTTACGAGGGGTGGGGTGCAGGCCGGACACTGGTGTGTGAGGTGACACTTAACAACGTGGTAAGTACAACTCAAACAACCATTAGCCTTGGTTCTTTGCTTGTGGGTGTGTGCTACAGTGGCTGATCCGAGCCGATAGATCTCACCAGGAATGATGATCTTAATTCAGTCCCCGGGCGACTATTTGTGCGTTTTCCCTGGCAAATGAGAATCCTGAATGATTTATCCCTTAAAACTCAGCACGTATCCATGTTGTCTCCCTGCTCTGGTCAGGACACAACGGGCACACTTGGGAATGTGTGGATGATTTATTGGTTAATGCCAGCAAACACATGGAAGTGGCTGCTGCTCCCATTCCCTGAACACCTTTTCTGTATCAGACCTCGTCTTCAGCGTTTTGCCGCATTCTCACCTTGCGTTCACAGCACCGCTGCTAGCACTCAAACCCCCAGCATTCTCCAAAGTGGCAGTGAGCCCTAACCATCCCCATCCTTGGGCTTTCCAGTGCATCTCCAAGACCTTTGAATATGTCAATAAGTTTTGAATTAACTTGAGACTAGCAAGTGTTTGGGAAGGAGCATTTGTGTCACCCCTTGGGACAATTAAAGATGCAATGGGACATTACCAGTCCTGAGATGGAAACCCCCAGCCATGCCCTGTCCATGAAGCCACTCGTTTGCTTCTTACTCACATGACTGGTAAGTGCTTAATGCTGAGTCAGGTAGGGGAACCAAGCAGGTGACGAGTCCGTCCCAGGCCCCACTCCCATTCCACCTAGAGCAGGCACAAATCAGAAAACACTGGAGGGCAATTGTGTGGGTCCTGGCGTGAGAGCAGGGTAGTTCTGAGACGTGGGTTGGCACAAGAGGAGGCAGTGTGACTCTGCGGACAGAGATGAGCTAGGTGAGGTGGAAGATGGGGGAGTGTGTGGAGAGTTTGTGTAGGGAGAAGCCCTTGTGCTGAGGACGGCGTGTGTGGAAGGCAGGCCAACTGGCCCTATCTCATTGACCTGACAGTGGACTCATCGTGAATCAGAATCACATCACCTTCTACTCGGAGCTCCTGCTCCTTGACGTACGACCTTTGCCTTCCGGCTGCCCACTTCATCACGCCCACACCATCACGCCCACACTCTGCTCTCCTGCACAGTCCCCCCATGACCTTGGGTCTGTCTGGCCCTCCATCTTCCCCCGCCTAGAAGCCCCTCTCAGAGTAAGCTCAACCCGTCAGGATTTCAGCACTTCCCTCTCCTGGCTCCTAGAATCGTGGTGTGCAGGTTTCTCCACGCACACCTGTACCCAAGCCTGATTGTCCCTGCCACCCCTGCTCCCAGCTGCCTGTCTGCATCCAGCCTCCCCCTCTGCAGCTGGACCTTGGTAATCCCTGAACCCAGCTCTCCTCTCTCCTGTCGCATCCCCTGAGTGGCTCTGCTGAAAATCTTCCCACACACCAAGCCTCAAGCCTATCTGCCCCACTTTCAGCACAACTCTGGGGCCAGCACAAGCTCCCTCCTCTCTGTGAACTCACCCACACCCTCTACCTCACCTCCAGGCTCAGGCCTCAGCCTCACCCTGCCGCCACCCTGCCTCCACCCTGCGCTTCCTGAGCCCTTGCTCCACCAGCTAACATGGCTCTTTCTTCCTCTTTTCTCCCCTTTTGCAGAGATTTTCCCTTCCTGCCTATAAATATACCCTGGACTGTCCCATCCTAAAACACCGTCGCCTTCACCTTTCCTACACCCTGCTGCCCTTCAAGCTGCCCTCAAACGTAGGGAGTGACAGAATCACAGAACTGGGTGGGCCCCAGGACCCTCCAGTCCTGCTGTTTGCAGTGGGGAAGGAGCTTGGAGGAGAGGCGATCTGCCCTCTCTGTGCCTGCCACCTTGCCTCCCTTAGCTCCTAACCTGTCAAAATGCTGGACCACCCTCACTCCTGTGGCACTCGCTCACTCCTCATCCTATGGAGTCCTGCTGCCCCCACCTTACCTGCCTTCAGAAGGTCGGCAGTGACAAGTGATCCACACGCTGGTTCCCGGCCCTGCTTGGTCTGTGAGAATCGTGGGAGTGGCTACATCCTCTGTCTTCAAATTTCCTCCTCCTTGACGCTAAGACCACGTTTCCCTGATTTTCAGCCTTCCTGGCTGCTTCTGTGTTGTCTTCTGTGGTTGCCCTTCATTTCCCCACTCTCTTAGACCAGGTTCTCCCCAGGGCCTCTTCTTCTTCCTCTTCTGCCCTTTCTCAACTCTTCCCTTTGACGGTCTCACATATTCCCCAGCTTCAGCCTTGATCTCTGTACGACGTGTCCAATCTCTGGCCCCTGTCTTACCCTCGCTCCACATTTTAAACACCCAGTGGGGCACTTCTGCCTGCATAGCCTGCCAGCACCTCAGATTCAACCTGTTCCAAATCCTCCTCCCCTCCAGGCATTTGAGCCCCCCATGACACCACCCTCTGTTGGTCATCCACTGGGCTCCAAGGCTCTGAGGACCCACACCCAACCAGCCAGTCATCAGGCCTACTCCTTTCTGTGCCTCTTACATCCCTCTGGCTTTCTCCAATCCAACTTGCAGCCTAGGATTCAGGGTCTCATCTCAGAAGAGGGTCTGTCCTCACCCCTGGATGCTTCCTCTCCTACTACTTAATATTCCTTGCTCACAGCCTTGCATCTTTAAAACGCTTGATGTTTCCCCTCTATACCTTGTGTAATGTGAAGCCACCATATCCTGGCGTCTGAGGCCCACCCTGACCCTAATCCATCCGTCTACATTTCTCCTCCCATCTTGTCCCTGCTCACAACCTGTGCTCCAGCTACCCTGGAAGGTCTATCGTCTACTGAGCAGCCACTCAAGATCGTGTCCTTGATTGTGCCTTCCCCTGGCCCATGCCTTTCATTCGCAGCCCTTCCATCTCTCAGCGTTCCGCCTCCTCCAGAGCCCAGCTTGGATCCCACCTTCAGCTTGGAGCCTTCTCTGTACATCTCACTGGAGATACCTGCCCTCTTCCCAATGCCCTCCTTGGACTGTAATTGCTCATGTACCTGTTCTTACCTAGCCTTCTTATTGCAGACATCCTTATATCTCTGATAATGCCCAATCTATGTAGATAGGTCTGCCTGGAATAAAGCAGGGGTAGAAAAAAAGAGAGAGATAGAGGGTGCAGTCAGATGATGACCTTAAACAAGATGAAGCAGCTTGAGCCTGACCCTCCATGCAGTGGGAACCACTGTGTGTTCCTGACAATAGAAGCACCTTGAAGGACAGCTTTAAAGAGCACATCAGGGAGAGGAACTGGTCATCACCCCAAAGTAGCCCATTACCCACGTCACTTTCCTCCTTCTGCCCCATCTCCTCCCCAGCCCTCTGTGCCCCGGCCCTCCCCATCACATGTGGCTGAGACACCAGGGCTAAGATGAGAATGACAGCTGCCCAGTTTTGCTGCAGGAAAACCCGTATTTAATGCTGAAGGGGAACCACCAGGAGATGGAAGGCAATGACCGCTACGAGGGCTTCTGTGTGGACATGCTCAAGGAGCTGGCAGAGATCCTCCGATTCAACTACAAGATCCGCCTGGTTGGGGATGGTGTGTACGGCGTTCCCGAGGCCAACGGCACCTGGACAGGAATGGTCGGGGAGCTCATCGCTAGGGTAAGGAGGGAACAGGTGATCTGGGCCTGAGGGTGGGCTGGGAGAGATGGGAAGGGCATAAGGTTGCGCTGCACGCTCATGAGCCCTCCATGTGCTCAGTCAGTCATGCATTTGTCATGTATTTGTCTATTCACTCTATAAATCTTGCCTGGGCTGGCACAGATGTGCAGTCATGGATAAGCCTGCAACGATCCCACCCCGTGGCTTTCCCGGTCCAGAGCCCGTGACAAGTCATGGAGGCTTTGACTGGTTAACACAGATTAGGGAGTTTGGGTTCCATTTTTGGTGCTTTTGGATTGTTCTGATTATTTTGTGGCTCATTAGCACTCCCTGGCAGAGCTTGAACAGGCCCTGGGAGAAGAGAATGCACCCACATCAGCTGACTTGGATGCTTGAGAGATGCTGCCAAGGGAGACGTAGCTAAATAACAGGGCAAAGGGACTGACTGGCAGAGAAGTTGGTCACAGCTACAGTTATTTTCTTTCGTCTTGTATTATCTTTGGCTGGCGTTCATGTCCTTTTACGGACTGAGGGCCAAGGTGCGCTTGGACCTGCTGTAGATTTTCAGGGTGAATGTGGAGACGTGATTAACATGCGGGTGAGCATTGGTGAATGTCAGACATCTGTTAGGTTAGAGCAAGGGTATAGAAAGTTCTTCCAGGGGGAAATCTCTTGTTTTCTTTGTACACACTATTAACAACTGTAAAAATTAATTAAATCATTGCTAATTCACCATCCATACTTCCATAACTGAGTTTTAATGATCAGGATAGGTGATGAGGACATAATGCAGAGAACACAGACCTGGGTTCTTGGTATGACCTTGATCCAACTCTTTTCCCCTCTGGATTTCAATGGTAGAAGGAGCTCCTGCAGCCTCCCAGCATGTGCTGATGTGCAAAGTGTTTTACATGCATTATCTCTAATCCTCTTTAAACACACCTTTTAGCTGGTTGTTAGTCCCACTTTACAAATGAGCAATCGAGCCCAGAAAGCTTGAATGACTTGTCGGGAGCTATACTGTCAGCATAAGGCAGAGCTCAGATTGGAACCCAGATCTTTTTCTTTATTGAATTAATATGCTTTAAACCCTTTATATCAAACAAACTTGGAATATAAAATAAATTTTTAAAATCCTACTTTTCAATGGTAAAAATACTAGCTGAGGTATTAAATAAGCAGTCCTTGACAAGGGATTGGGAAAAGTCCTATGTAGATGAGAACTGTGGAAAAGGTGTTTAAGAACTGAGGAGGGAGGATACTTCAGGAGTTTGCCTGATGGAATATGGACGGCATCTGCAATGAGCCAGCAGGGTAAAATGGCAAGCCTTGTTCTGGGAATTCTGAATGACCCAGGGTGACTGGAGTCCAGATAGGGCTGGTTCAGAAGTGAGGACTTGCTTGCAGAGAGGGGCTTGCAAACAGAGGGCCGACAAGTCAACAGAAGGCTACAGAAGGCCTAGGGAGCCCTGGACGACTGCCATAGGGTTGGGGATGGCAGGGCGAAGGCTTCAGCAGAAAGCCCTCCGCAGTCCTTGAGCCTCAGGTTTTGAGATTGAAGCCTGATGATGTACGTGCTTAAGTGGAAGAGGATTTGTGTCTTTCTCTACTTAATCTTTCAGACCCACTCCTGAAACATTCTTCTTATTTGGTTTCCACTGTGAAGGTGCAGCTCAGTAGTTAGATCATAGAAAGCCGAAATGCCAGGCCTTTTCTTTACCTTCTTACTGATGTCCTCATTCACCTTAAGCTGATTTCTTTGGTCTCCTTGGGCTGCCTGATAACTGGTAGGGTGACTTCAGGGATGGCAGTGTCAGTGCACAGCCATCTCCTTATTAGCCCCCTAATGAGCTGTGACAGACTGGAGGACAAGAAGAAGAGTCTGGAACTCATAGACATGCAGCCACACACCGAGTGACTTGAGCAATCAGAATCTTAGAATTCACCCCAGATCTTCTTTCAAGCAAAAATACTGCTGCTTTGGTCTCATTGAGACTTGGCTACTTGACATGAACTAATTAATTAACCCATTAATTCAATAAATATTTATTGAACATCCTCCACTCTTGTAGACACTGGAGATACAATGGGGGACAAAATAAACATGGACACAGCCTTCACAGATCTGCTGGACTAGTGAGTGAGACGGAGATCAATGAATGGCCGCATTCTTGTGTAATTTCAAGCTGTGATAAGTGATAAGTGCAGGGGAGGCAGAGTGGAAGGAGTTGTAAGAGAACATCTAGAGGAGAGTAGAATGCACTGTGGGTGCATAAGGGGGCTGCAGGGGGAAGGCTTCCCTTGGGATGTGTGCGCTGGCTTGGGGAGGATGGCTGGGAGTTTCCTGGGCAATGAAAAGGTAGAAGGCTGAAGGCTGTTTGTGTGCCACTGGGGTTGGTCCTGGGTGGTAGTTGATAACACTGGGACCCCACCATCCCCAGGTTTGAAGGATTGAGATGTTTTCCAGGATGTTCCCCTAGGATTGTGGTAGCCCTCAGGCCTGGATCCCTTCTTTGTGACCCCTTTCCCAAGCTGCACAGGAAAATTCCAGTGGCTATAACAGCAAGCAGAGGCTCCTGTGAGGCCCTTGGGGCTATTGAATGTGCTGGCTGAAAGAGACCTTAGAAGCCATTGCATCTAAATCTGTCCCTTATACAGATGAGGAAATGGCAGCCCAGGGAGGTTAGGTAACCTAATAAAGATCACACAGCTAGTAAGTTCAGAGCCAGCATTTAAGCCCTGGTCTGTCTGATCTCAGTACTCGTGATCTAAGAGAACACAAATCTTGACGTTAGACAGACCTAAGCTAAAATTTCCGTTTATTCATTTACTAGCCATGTGTGCTTAAGTGCATTATTTTATCCTTTCCAACCCTGCCCCCACAGCTCTAGTGTTCATCATCTGCAAAGGATTTTTTTGGTAAAGATTTAAAATAACATACACACACACACACACACACACACACACACACACAGAGAGAGAGAGAGAGAAAGAGAGAGAGAGATAAACTATTTGGCATACAGGAAGTATGAGAGCTGTCTTAGGCCAGGCTCCCTAGAAAACAGAGCCCAAGGTCAAAGCTTGCATGCTAAATCAAGGAGTGCAAGTACAGAGACACAGAGGTGGGGGAAAGGGGAAGGTGGGAGGCAAGCGGGGAGAGTATGCAGAAGGGGTGTGTTAGCTGCTGGTCATAGCTTTGTATTAAGCACAGCTGACTGCTCAGCCTGCAGAGGCCCTATGAAACTATTGCCTCACTAAACAGTCCACTGCAAGGAGGAGGAAACTTGTGTCTGTGAGTCCCATCTCTCACTGACCGAAGTTCACACCACAGGAAGTCACCTCCCCAACACTTCTGGGTTGTGTGCCCAGACCCTTTGGCCACCTTCAAAGAAGTTGGCTCCCAAGACACTGGTAACAGCACTCGAGGTGCAAAGCATAACATGTGGGCTGATCTAGCAAGTGGGTGAGAGCTGTGACCCTCTCCTTGCCCACAGCCTGGCCTGCAGCTGGATGCGCCAGTGCAGGTCTGGTTACCAAGGAGTCCAACGTATCCTTGCATCACAGCAGCCCAAAGAAGCCTCAGGGGTGGAGGCTTGAGGACACGGTGCAAGGAGTGAGGTGAGGCAATACAGAGATCAGCCAGAGGAGACACCATGGGCCGGGCCAGGCCAGCAGGCAGAATACCACCAAGGCAGTGGCAGAACCTGCTGAGCCTCTCTCCAGTGAAGACTGGAACTTCCCTTTGTGAATCAGTAGAAGGCAGTGGTGCTGGGTCATCTTCCTGGAGAGTTATTGGTAACAATGTGGGGAAATCCTCATGGACGTGCCTGAGCAAACGTGGGTATGAGCTTTGGCCCCAGGAGTGATTATCTTAGGGACACCAGGCTGTCTCTCAATGCCCTTTTCTTGTTCAAGAGGTATATGTTTGCTAGTACAAAGAATAAAATTAGGCCAATGGTCAACAGCTGAGAGTGAAAACCACTGTAACACATTGGGTAAGCCTAGGATTTCCTCTTGGGGGTCCAGGGATCCTGCCCAGACATGGCCATCCTGCAGGCATGGCAGCTCTTCAGGTGCTCTCACTTATCCAGCACATGTGGAACTTGGGGAAGAAAGGGAATGTGTACAAAGATGAGTTGCCAGGGTGTGTATGGACAGGGCTGCCCACCAGTTTCCCCTGGACAACAAGCAAGGTTCATGTAACTGAAACTGCAGCAGAAGCAATGAAAGTCGACATAAACGAGAACCTCCCCAGCAAGGGGCTTGGGGTTGACCAAGGAATCTCTTTCTTTGGAGAGTTTGGGGAATATAGTGACTGCTTGTATGTCTGAGTGATATGAATTGAAGTGTAGAGGCCCAGGGTTATCTCCAGTGGAAGTTGTAGAGCCTTAGTCTTTTCACATTTGTTATCACCTGCTTACCCAAAACAGTGGGTGCTGTGGTTTGAATGTGTCCCTCTAAAGTTCATGTGTTAGAAGCCTAATCCCCAATGCAACCATGTTGGGAGGTGGGGCCCAATAAGACTCATGAATGGGTCATGAGTACTCTGCCCTTAGGAATGGATTCATGTCATCATCGAGGAAGGTTAGTTACTGGAAGAGCAGGTTGTTATAAAGTGAGTCAGGCCTCTGGTGCCTCTCTCTGTCTTGTATGCTCACTTCTGCTGTGGCTGACCTTTACCGGCTGGCAATGCCATGCTCTTGAACTTTCCAGCCTCCAGAACGGTGAGCCAAATAAACTTGTATTGTTTATAAATTGCATAGTCTGTGGTATGCTGTTATAACAGCAGAAAGCATAAAGAGACCATGGACTTAGACATGTGGTCATGTATTCATTGTGGAGGAGAATTCAAGCGTATTTTCTGCATATTCATGAAAATCATCAGAGCATGTCTTTTGGTGTAATCCCATTAAAAGGGGAAGTGTGGTTGGAGTGGGAGCAAATGGATTCACACAAACTGGGCCAGCTGGGTGGCCTCTCACCTTGGGGCTATGTGTGGGCAGTGGAGATGAGAACGGTGGTTGTTTGGGAGGCTGTCAGGTTTGAATTTGTTTTGCCTGGTCAGCTCCTTCACAGCTAAGCCCACAGAAGGCCTGAGCAGCAGTGATTGGAGGTGTGCTTGGCAGAAAGGAGACAGACTGGAGTAGCTTGAAGAAGCAGATGCCCCAGGACTAATCCCAGGGGCCCTCTCTATCATGCCAGTACATTTACCTGAATGTATAAACAGTTTTGGTGAAACTGTTCAAGGCATTGAGATACAAAGATGAATTGATAGTCTCTAAACTCAAGAAGGCCACTCTTTGATGGGGGCCCCATTTGGGTAAGAGCAGGGTGAGAAGGCCTATGATGGGAAAGTGCAGGGTGCAGAGAGAAGACTGGAGGAGGGCTCTGCACTCTGCCTGTGACACGTGGGGAAGGACCCTGTGGGAGGTGATGCTAGGCCTGAATCTTTAAGGATGAAGAGACATTGGCCATCAAAGAAGAAACATGGAGAGAGAAGAGCATGCCGGTGAGGAGAGACTGCAAGAGCCAAGTCATGGGGACTCGAAGGTGCAGGGGTAGTTTCCATTTCAGGAACCACACAAAGGTGGGTCTGCCTGGAACAGAACATGGCAGTAAGGGAGTGTGGCCTGTGGGCAGCTGTCATTGGTGAAGGGCCTGTTTGAGCTGCAGCATGAAACAAGTGGGCAGGAGGGCAAGACTGGAGACAGGGGAGCTGGGAAAAAGGCTTTCATTGTTGCAAGAGATGGTGAGAACCAAAAGTAGCTTGGGAGTTAGAGGAAGGTACAAATTCCAAAACTCTCTTTAATGATAATAGGCTGGGCACAGTGGCTCATGCCTGTAATCCCAGCACTTTGGGAGGCTGAGGCGGGTGGATCACCTGAGGTCAGGAGTTTGAGACCAGCCTGACCAACATAGTGAAACCCCATCTCTACTAAAATACAAAATTAGCTGGGCGTGGTGGTGTGTGCCTGTAATCCCAGCTACTCGGGAGGCTGAGGCAGGAGAATCACTTGAACCTGGGAGGTGGAGGTTGCAGTGAGCTGAGATTGCGAGTCATTGCACTCCAGCCTGGGTGACAGAGTGAGACGCTGTCTCAAAAAAAAAAATAAAAAAGTTTTTTCTCTTATACGGCAGTAGACTTGCTTTTGAAAATAGATAAGGTTTAAAAGCTAAAATTATTTGTAATTCCACCACCCAATAATACCCATGGCTATTTCTGTATCATGCCTTCCAATGTTTAAATGCATATATGTTTTACACAAGTTCTTTTTGTAAAAAAGGGGTTGTACTATATGCAGTGTTGTGTAACCCATTAAAAACTATTTAATAAAGAAATCATCAGGACTAGGGGACCCAGTGGATGTGGAATGTGAGAGAGAGGGAGGATGTAGGATGACTCACCAGTTTCTGACTTGGACATACGGATGGTTGGTGGTGCCCAGCATTGAGGTGGAAAAACAGGTCTGGAAGGAGAGAGAGGCTGCATTTAGCTTTGGAAATGGCAAGTTTAAGGTGCCTTTTGGACATCTACTTAGAGACTTTCAGCAGAGAGTTGGCTAGAGTGGGCTTCAGCAGACTGAAGGCATAGACTCTAGGGTGAATGGATGGGAGGGTGCGACTGAAGATATGAGTAGGGAAGGAATCTTTCAGGGAAAAGAGCACATGTTCAAGAGGGAGGAAGACAGGAGCCTGTGAAGGCGGCCTGAAGAGAATGGGTAAAGAGGTTTTCTGCCTCTTGAAAGGAAGTACAGAAGAGCATTTCCCAGGCTGAGCAATACGGGGGTCACAGGCAAATGCAGTTTCAGGGGGTGGCTGGATTGAGGTCCAGTGGGAGTGATTGAATTGTGAACAAGAAGAGTGAGCAGAGGAGATGGAGACAGTGGCCTGGGAAATACTTATTAAAGTCAGGTGGCTATAAGGGAAAGCAAGATAAAGGGTTGTAGCTAGAGGGAGCTGTGGCGCTGACAGATTGACTGTAAGTCAAGATGAAATCCCTTATGTAAGCAACTGCTCAGAATTGAGAAGGCTTCTCTTATGGATTGGGGAAATGCAGGGACATTCATGTGGCTGGAGCAATATTGGAGTTGGGAGTGTCAACAAAAGGTAGGCGGGATGGTGGCTGGAGGTGATGGAGCGTTCAGAAAAGGGTTTTGGAGTTTTTGTCGAGATGCTAGTACTTCTTCCCATAGCTGGTACCTGGGAACCAGCGCCGTCAGGCAAGTATCTGTCTGGGCGTTGTCTTAAACCCTTGACATTTGGGCAGTGATTGAATGTCTACAAACTGCTTTCACAAGCATTAGCTCTTTCATCCTTTACAGCAGCACTGTGAAGTAGGTATTATTACCCTCATTCTAGAGCTAAGCAAACTGAGGCTTCAAAGGACAAAATGATCCACCCAGTGTCCCACTGCCAGTTAGTGGCAGAGGTCTGGTGAAACTTAGGCACCTGAGACCAAGTCCATGGAAGCACATGGCCTTTCCCTGCAGGAATTACAGTCTCATCTCCCTGCAGCCACAGTTGGCATTCACTTCTGAGATGTCCTTCCAGACAGAGGATGGGGAAGGTGCCCAGAACTTGATACCAAAGTTCAACTCTGGCCCTTAAAGAGACTGCACTCCATCTGTAAACTGAGAGAGCCGGACAGATGACTTCCAAGGCCCCTTCCGCTTGGTAGGGAGGCATTCTTGGTCAAGCACTGAGCTGTAGTACCCTGGAAGGCACTACAGCTGCATTTTCCATCCTCAGGGCCCTGCTTGGGAGAGAGTAAAGCACATTTGGGAAGAGATAGAGTCCCCCTCTAGGTTCACAGTTCAGAACAAAGTACCCCGTTGGCATTCAACTCCATGTTGGCAGAATGGCACATTTAAGTTCAAAGAGAAAAGGGCTTTGGAAGGCTTAGATTCAAGGCTCATAAGCCTTGGACATCAAATAGCTCTTACCAATGACATTTTGACGAATTAAGTGTAAATGAAAATGAAACGCCTCATTCCATTTTTTCTCCTGGGTGCCCAGGAGAAAGGATTGTGGAGGAAGCTTCCCAGAGGCCTGGTGGGCTGGGCTGTTCGTGGCCTCAATCCACCGGGAAGGTTGTCCAGAGACATTTTGCTGAAGTAAAAAAAATAAAAATAAAAAAATACAACTGGTCCCCTCGGATCACTTTTCACCTTGAAGCCAGAGACTATTTCAACTGCAAGTAGGTCACAGAATTCTATTGAGCATTCTTTAAAATAAAGATACTGATCCAGGGGCCAAAGTGCAGTGTTCCACTCCTTCCCCACATGACAGCCAAGCTCAGCGAAGGCTTTGCTTTACCTTCCCCATTAAGGCTTAGTTTCTGCATTTATCCAAATCTGAAAGAGATGAGCTTCCGTTATAATTCAACCATTCATTCATTCATCAAAGTGCCTGCTTTCTGACAAGCACCGCTTGGAAGTGAGGAATTGCCTATAAGGAGTTCAGGATCTACTCAAAGAGACAGGCAGGTAAACCAAGAATTACTGTACAGTGAGATACATGCTATATTAATAATAGTTATAATGATGGTAATAGCCACAGCTGACAGGTATGAAGTGCTTCCTATGGGCCAGGCACTGTTCTGAGCACTTGACTGTATTAACTCAAGCCTCACAATAACCGAATATGGCAGGTGAGGTTGCAAAACAGTTAAGGAACCTGCTCAAAGTCCCATGAGTAGTGAGTGGCAGGGGTGGCTTTGATAGAAGTTGAGTGAGGTGTGGTACAGGAGCAGGGAAGAACTCACCAAGGAAATGACGAGTGAGCAGAGCACTGGGGATCAAGAAGGATCGCCTTGGCAGAAAAGGATATTATATTCTAGGTGCAGTGGACGGTGAGAAATGTACATTGCAGTGCCATTGGTTCTGGACGACTGGAGCCAAGCACGAGAGGGGGTGGAGGAGAACAGGGCTGTAGGCAGGGGCCAGTCGTGATAGGATTTATGTGTTTGGATCTTTATAAACTATGTCCAGAGCACTAGTGGGAGCTGTCTAAGAGCAGGTGGTTTGTTTGTTTTATTCAAAGAGAGGAGTGGCATAATTGCCTTTGGTTCCAGAAGGTTACTCTAGCAGATGAGAGGGGGACGGATTGGAGGTGGGAAGACCAGATGCAGGTTTACTCATTAGACAGCTGTCCAGTGATCAGGGGAATGGAACGGGGTCTGAATTAAGCAGTGACAGTGAGGATGCCCAGGAGAGGATGGTGGCTGTGTGGGGACTTCAGCATTTGAGTCTGGGACTCAGTGAGTGCAGGGAGCTCCCCTTTCCTGTAGACCTTCAAGCATGGGTTAAGGTCATCCTGCTTCTCGGGGGCGAAGGGATGGGCTGTTTCACCCTGGGAAGGTTCTTTCTACAGTGGCTCCTTGAGAGATGCATGCCACGTAGCGATCCCTGCATGCAACCCACTGAGACCTGGGAAGGGAGGAAATCCATCTTCTCCGGCTCGTTATTCACAGACAGGTGTACTTGAGAACAAAAGGGCCAGCACTCTGGACTGTGCCTTAGCCACAGCCATGTTCGTGTGCTCTCTCGACAACACTCTGCTTCGTTGTGAGTTCCCAAAAGGTTCTTTTCTGTCACTAGCAGTCCTTTCACTCACCTGAGAACAGGGCAATAATGGCAGTTTCGTGACTGCAGCCACCCTGTTTTTCTTCAGAGATGACTCTATCGGCTGCCAGGCTGCGGCTGGGCTCTCCCGTCTCATCTTCCTCTCTCCCTCTGTTGGCCTCCCTCTCCTCCATTTTGGAGTGAGGTGCACACACCTCAGAAGACTGCCGCTGGGCCTCTGGAGCCACAGCTGCCAACCGTATGAGCCCAGCCAATGCCCTACCTGCACTCGGTGGAGGGGTCTGCTGTGCCTTTCCGATTCGCTCCATCCTCTGGCTTCCCTTGGCTTGTAGGGGATCTGAATGGGGGTCTCATGTGCTCTAGACCCTTGCTCATATGTCTTCCTAGTTCAAAGCTGAGCCACCAGGAGGGAAGGGAGTGGAAGCAGGGACGCTATAGCTCCTGACAAGGCCAGACACCATATAGCAACTCTACACTTATGAGTTCATTCTAGCCTCACATGGCCCATGAGACAGGGATTATTACCCCGTTCCACAGATGAAGACACAGAGGCTCGGAGAGTTCCATGATTAACCCAAGCTCATATGCGCAGCAAGTGGCCAGAGCCCAGACTCAGACCCCAATCTTGGGCTCTTCTCACTACACCAAAGGGGCGTGTGAGAACTGGTGTCTGGAACAGAGGATGATTTGGGTGGCATTGTCTTGTTCTTGGCATCGGCCTCCTAGAAGAATGGGGAGGAAGGAATAAGTTGGCCCAGGAGAATGGTAATCAAGGAGGTGGCTCTGAGTGGCCAGTTTGACAGGGACATTTGGATGACACTTAACGTCCTCCACCCCCTTATCTGGAAACTGGACTTATTATGACCACCTCCTTTTTCAGACTAAGAAAACAGAGCCCCAAGAAGCTAACGCCCAGGAGTGCTAGGAGTTGAAGTCAGGTCTTTTTCCTCTAGGAGCCTTTCAGCTAAAAAAACAGACAGATGCAAGCAGAAGTTATTTTAATGAGGTCATACAGGATAAGCGCTGTATTAGACATAGCAAAGTACATCATAAATGACTAGGAAGGTAGGGGCAGAAATGACTTCTGAATCGGGACAACTGGAATGGATTCCTAGTGGAAGTAAGACTGGCAACTCTTTGAAGGAAAGCACAGTGTCTTATGCATCTTGACATCCTTATGAACCTAACACAGTGCCTGAAACACAGTGAAGTGGTAATACAGGTAATACTAGGAATCCCTAGTCTGAAAATCCAAAATCTGAAATGCTCCAGTGTCTGAAACTTTTTGAGCTTCGACGTGAAACCACAAGTGGAAAATTCCACACCTATCCTCATGAAGGGTCATGGTCAAAAACAGTCAAAACTTTGTTTCATGAACAAAATTATTTAAAATATTGTATGAAATTACCTTTAGGCTATGTGTCTAAGGCATATATGAAACAGAAATGAACTTCGTTTTTAGACTTGAGTCTCATTCCCAAGATACCTCATTATGTTTATGAAAATATTCCAAAATCTGAAAAGGTTGGAAATCCGAAACACATCTGGTCTCAAGCATTTCAGATAAGGGGCTCTTGCATTCCCCTAGGGCTTGCTTCCTTTAGTAGGTTTGCATCAACCCAAGGCTTAGAAAGCCAGGCTTTCCAGCCAGGCGCGGTGGCTCACGCCTGTAATCCCAGCACTTTGGGAGGCCGAGGCGGGTGGATCACCTGAGGTCAGGAGTTCAAGATCAGACCGGCCAACATGGAGAAACCCCGTCTCTGCTAAAAAAATACAAAAATTGGCCGGGCATGGTAGTGCACGCCTGTAGTCCCAGCTATTCGGGAGGCTGAGGCTTGAACCCAGGAGGTGGTGGAGGTTGCAGTGAGCCAAGATCGTGCCATTGAGCTCCAGCCTGGACTACAAGAGTGAAACTCTGTCTCAAAAAAAAAAAAAAGAGAAAAAGAAAAGAAAGACAGACTTTCCATTTGTGAGTCAATCAGCAGACAGTGATTTAACACCTACGTGCCAGTCACTGTGCTGGGGTGTGGGGTAAAGGAACAGATCAGGTTGGGTTCTATCTCTGAAAGCTTACAGTCCAGGTGGTAAAAGGCAAGGGGGGCACAGGGATGTAAGATGATTAAGTGTATGTGAGAGTACATGGCTGGGAGCCCCGAGCAGGGCAGGACTAAGGAATGACATCGGAGCGCCACCCATGAAGGTGCACTCTCTTTAAATCCCTGTTTCCAGGAGAGCAGTCTCCAGGCCCAGAGAGAGTCAGCCATAGATTTGAAACAGACTTCAGAATTTTCCCTGCACATCCTCAGATCCCCATGCTGGTTATTTTCCATGGAAGGAGTTGCTCGGGGGGATCTGGAAGGGGTTGGAGTTCAGTTAGGTTCAGTGCTCCCTCAGCAGCTTCCTATTGGGAACTCCTCCAAACCCCAATGGGCATCTCAAAGCAGCCTGGGAAACTTGTTGGAAGGCTCACTTCTTGGGAATTATTTCTGCCTTCCCCACTGAGCGCCAGCTGTTAAGGGGAGTGAAGGGTCTGCAGAGGAAATGAAAATGTATTAATTAAGGCATCTGAAAGCCTTCTAAGAGATTGGCTTGCTGTTAAGCAGAAGAGACAGGCAGTAGGAAATTGATTTGGGTCAGAGGCAGGAAAGGAAACTACGAACAATGTGATCTTAATGTCTTCTAAGAATTAGCTAGTCTCGATTCCCCAGCCACATAGCAGAGGTGAGGATGTTACCTGCGGGCTTGGCCAGACACCAGACTCTGGTCTGAGGCCAGGGATGCTTTCAGGAGCTCCCGTTCAGCATACAGGGACCAAGCCCCCTCTGCCTTGCTCTCCTTCCCACCCAGACTGAGAAATGCAGCTTCTGAGGATTCCCCAAACCTGAGTCGCTGAGCTTGCCAGCGCTGGTTCTCTCACTCGCCTTCCCCTCAGGAGTAAGAATCCTGTGCCTGAACCCGGGGTGACAACCCTGTTGACCCACTCTGATGTACTTACCATCCTCAACCAATAGTGCCTGCCCCAGATGCATTGATTCCATATTGGTTGTGCCTTCAGCTTGAACAAGACACAGTTTTTAATTTCATAGAGCTCACATCCTGTATACATAGAACCTCCAGGTATGGTTTGTGCAGGTTAAGACATGGTGAAGGAGGAATGGGGCATGAAACCCAGCCCTCACTCTCCTCACCAAGCGTGTGCTCTGGGATGGGACGGTATCCACTTGTTGATTTTTTTTCCTACAAAAGTGCCTTTAGCTTGCCAAGCCATGTGCCCACTAAGTCCGCTCAGAGGGCCAATCTTTATAATTCATACAACGTCCCCAACTATACTGGGAATGAGACCCAGTGTATAAGTTAGTATGAGACCTTATCTTGTGATGTATACAAAAGGGAATCCTATGCAAAGTGATATGGGAGCACAGAGAAGAAAGGAAGTGTTTCAGCCGGAGGAAGCCAGGCAAGGCTTCAGAGCAGAGCTAATGAGAATTGTCGCCAGTGTTTATTGAATACCTACTACCTGCCAGGCATTTATCATGCATCATTTCCTCTTCACATAACAATCTTATGTGATAAATATTATTATTCATATTTCATAACCAAGACGCCAAGGATGACTTTGACTTCACAGAGAAGGCCAACTCAGGGTCGCACAGCTAACAAGTGATTGATCTGGAATTCAAAGCCAGACCCATCTGACATCAAAGCCCACGGTCATTCTAACCACTGCAGTGCCTCTCAGGGAAGTGCAGTCAAGTCAGACCTTGATAGACAAGTAGGAATCTGACAAGCAACAAGGAGGAGAGAGTTGCCAGCAGAGGGAACGGTGTGGGGTCTGAAATGTATGCCAAGTTTAAGGAACATGAAGAGTGCATTGTGTCCACGTCACAGGCTGGAGAGGGCAGTAGCTAGAGGTGATGCTGAAGAGGCGAGTCTCAGCTGGGTGGTGACAATCACTTAGACCATGGGAAGGAGCTGAGACTCCATTTTAAAGAGAGTGGCGAGTCACTGGAGTTTTTAAAGAAGAGGAGTAATATTAGATCTTTGGTGTAAACTTTAGAGCAGTGATTCTCAAAATACTGTCCTTGAACCAGCAGCATCAGCAGCACCTGGGACTTGTCAGCAATCCCAATTCTGGGGCCCCATCTAGAACTACTTAACCTGAAACTCTGAGGTGGGACTCAGCAATTTGCAACTTAACGGGCCCTCCAGGTGGTGCTGATTCGAGCTCAGGTTTGAGAACCACTGATTCCCAATGCTGCTTGAGTTTGAGAGCCCCTAGTGCCCAATGCAGTTGAGTGGATGGATGGCATGGGAAAGAACTGGAAGCAAAGAGACCAGTGCAGAAGCTACTGAATAATTCAAAGGAAGGCTTGAATGATGGTCGGGGCAGTGAGAGTCAAGTGGCAGTGATGGATTCAACAGGCATTTCAGAGGTAAAAGGGATGGGCCTGGTTATTGAATGGGGAGACAATAGGGAAGGGAGGGAGAGGGAAGACTCCAGGCTGACTCATGGTCTCTGTTTGGGATGACAGATGGATAGGGAAGTCATTAATGGCACACAGGGAAAGAGTAGCTTTAGATGGCAGAGATATGGAATTAGACATGGGTATAGGAAGTCAGTAGGTAGGGGGAGTGAGGAAGGCTGGCAAGAGGCAGAGCTGGGCCCAAGCCCCATTTGGAAGTTGTCAGCCTACAGGTGGTAGTAAAATGGGAGGAATGTGCCCACCCCTGTCCTTACACTGCCTTTCCTCCCGACCGGACACCTGGGTACAAATCGCTGCTCTGCCAGCTATAAGCTGTGTGGACTTGGACGAGTCACCCAATGTTTCTGAACCCTGGGGTCTTCACCCTCAAAACGAAAATAATATTACCCACCCCTGGATTACTATGAGACATAAATGGAATATAATTCCTCTAGCATGCCCGCACTTTGTGGACTCTCTGTGAGTGTTCGCTCTCTCCTCTCCTTCCCTCCCCATGTAGGGCTCTGTTTCCACCTCCTCTTCTGGCCTGGAGCTCAGCTCCTCAGCCTCACCCTCTTTGGTCCCCAAACATGCTCATGTGCATGCACGTCTGCCTGCTCCCCTGGGACATGCTCATCCAGGCCCAGTCTTCCCTCTCCCAGGCCGGCCTGAGTTCATTCCTCTTGCCATGCAGACCACAGCAGCATCATTCATCAACACAGACGCACCTGTGTCCAGTCTTGATCCTATTGGGGAGAGGCGCAGCAGCCTTCCAAAGCTATATGTGCTGTTCCAACCCCCTCTCTTCTTGCCCTCTACAGGTAAAGGAGACACAAGCAGCAGATATTCCCCCCAGGAATTGGGGGTGTCTGGGCCCCCTCTTAATTGGCATCCAGGCAATGGCAGTGGTGGAGCACCCACTAGTCCTCTTGGGCTTAGAGAAATATTATCTTGAGTTTGAAGCCAGGGTCTGTCCCAGAACCATAAATTAGTATCTGAATCTTCCTGGGCTGCCATTTGCTCACATCTTCAATGAGCATAACCATTTCCTCCATGCCCTGCCTGGCACCAGCCACAATTTCACCAGTATCCCTTCTGTCTGGAAGAACTAATCCAGAGTCCTACATCTCTGCATCTCCACTCGTGTGCCCCACACTCACTGGCCTCCTCTTGGTTCCTTGGATACAGCATGGTCAATTCCAGCATGTGGCCTTCACATTTGCACTTCTTTCAAAAACCTGTTTCCCAAATCTCCAGTCTGCTGCTTCCCAAATCTCCAATCTACTGTTTCCATTTCATTGTCTCCGACTAAGCCAGGCGTCCCCTCCTCTGAGAATTGTTCTTTCTCTGCCACCCTGAAGGACCCCCATCCTCTCATTTAGTCACCTTCTACCACACTATCCTGTTTTATGATCTTCAAAGAAATTATTACTGTCTAAAACCACCTTGCTTATGATGGGACTATTTGTTTATTGACTGTCTCCACTCACTAGAATGTAAGCTCCCTGAGGTCAGGAACTATAGCTGTCTTCTTTATCCCTCTACTGGTAGCATTCAGAACAGGACCTGACATATAACACTCAGCCACCAGGGGATGGGTGGATGGATGGATGCTGTAAAGGCATGTGGAAGAGAATTAACCATCCCAGCGTGGATGCCAAAGCACTTGGAGCCTGGATCAAACAGCCCAACGCTGGGGACCAGTTGTAGATTTTCAGAAGATCCTTTTGCTAGCAGGGAAAGCACAGCAGCAGTCCAGGCGTACTGGTGCGTTTGGCAGGTTAGGGCTGCAGGAGGTGGCTGCCCTCCCGCCTGCTTGCACTTCCTTTGATCCCCGCCTCTCGCTCCTGCCTCCACCCTCCAGGTTCCCACAGCTGGGCCTCCAGCTCACCCCACTGCATGCGCGGCCCCACCCCATTTCCCAGGGCAGTATCATCTTGAGAAAGAATAATGTAAGCAATTCTTGCCCTCCTTCCTCTCTCCATGGGGTGGGGAGGTCCAGGGGGAGTTGTCTGACTCTAAGATTGACCCTCCAGTCTCCAATGTTGTTCTCCAAGTTGCAGCGACTCCTTGCTTCACTCTTTAAGCTGTCAGCCTAACTGGGTATCGGTGCAGCCCCTACCACCCACACATCTATGGTCCAACTGCCTTTAGGATAAATCAACTCTATCAAGCTTGTGGGCTTTCTTTCCTGAAGTATGTGTGTTGGTGAGGCATGGCGGCAGCAGGCGGGAGGTCACAGAGCAAGTGCCCACTCCCCCCCCCGCATCGGGACTTTGGAACCATCTCACCCAGACTCCCAACACTGTGCTCAACCCCCATGGCTCCCTGTGTCACCTTGGCCTGTGCCTGCCCCACAGATAGTACTGGCCTCATTACTGTGTGCCAGGTACAATGCCAATCGTTGCTTTACAAATGTTCTCCTATTTCCTCTTAGTACAACCTTACAAGGGCAAAAGTATATTGCCCTCCTTTTGTAGATCAGAAAACTGAGACTCTGAGGTTAACTAACTTGTTCAAAGTCATGTGGCTGGGAAGTGGTAGAATTAGGATTCAAACTCAGATGGATCAGTGTGTTCTCCTGACTGCTGTGCAGAGCTGTCCCCAGCACTTGCTACCTCTTGCTTACAGGGTGGTACCTCAGTCATCCTGCTGCTTTTGCTCCCTGCCCTACCCCACAGCCAGGCCCTGCTCATCCCTTGCCTTCCAGTGAATAGATAGTCCTGCTTCAAAGAATTCCAAATGTGGCACCTCCCTCCATCTTCCCTCTACCCTCTGGCCATCCCTCACCAGGAGGTCTTTGGTATGTTCGATGTGCATACTGCCTGGCTTGGCCTCGCCAACTCACAGTTCCTGGCCAGGATCATTATATGTTCTGGGGGGCTTATGTACAGATGATTTTTCTTGCCATCCTATAGCTCATCAGGAGCAACTGACATCCTCCCGTTTGTCAGCACGAGAGTCAGGCCTGGCTCAGTTGTGCCAGTGGCGGTGTTGGCAGTTACAGAGGCAGCCATCTGAGAGCCCTGTTGTATTACACCCCTTTCCACAACCTATGGAATTATTCCTTATCTTATGCAGCCTTCAGATAGGCTGCTTCACGTGATGCCAAATACCAGCCCTAGCTGTGTCCGCATTTGCTCTTGAGGCAACAGTACGAAGGCCCAGATCCTTAGAAATGGCAGCGTGTAGTACGGTTGATGCATTTGGACTGCACTGAAAGGCATTGTTGACTCTTGCCAGACAGATCCCTATCCAGATCCAGGAGATATCCTACACAGACCTGCCGTGTCCTAGGTGGGGGCAGAACAGTGGGTCAGAGGCCTGGGAGGCTGTCAGAGGGTGGCAAACAGTGGGACACAGGCAGGAGTTCAAAACAGATGCTAGGTGTGGCCAGTGAGACCAGCAAGTGTGCAAGCTGGGGTTAGTCTGGCCGACCGGGAAGGGGAGTTACTAGGAGCAAATCGGATAGGAGGGCTCAGCCTTAGAAAAACTTACCAGGCAGGATGGTACTGCCCAAAGCAGAGGCTGGATCTCTGGGGCTCATGAACAAAGGATGGGGATGAGATGCCAGAATCAGGAACAGCATCATAAAAAGAACAGCAACGAACACTTATTGAGCACTTGCCCCATGCTAGGCCCAATCCGTTCACTCATTTAATCCGCAGAACAAACCCATGAAGCAGAAACTGGTACTATTCGTACTTTACTCATGAGAAAGCAAGTTCAGAGAGGCTAAGTAACTTGCCCAGGGTCACACAGCTACCCAGAGCCAGACTTAAACCCGGGACCCCGTGATGACTTCTCTGGCCTCGTGTCAGATTCTGGTGGGTAGTTGATCCACGCAGCTCTGTCAGGGCATCACTGTGGAATCTGGGACAGACTGGTCCCTCTCCCTTGGGCTGTAGGGACCTCTCTAGGGTGATGGTTGGCAAGTCCTGGAGGGTGATTACAGCTCCCAGCAGGGAGGCAAGTCTTCCCCCTGGGCTTTGCCTGGCGTTCGCAGCAGGCAGAATTGGCTCCTCTGGGAATTTCACAATCTGTTAAGCTGTTTGTGCCAGACAAGGGATCTGGACTCTTCTCCATCCAAATGAAAATAAAAATCCACGAAAACATCCAGATGTGCATTTTACCCCTTCTTGAATTAGAAGTCACCCAGATATGTAAAGAGAGGTGCACAGGAGGTTGGCCAGGCCTGCGTGTGGCTCCCTTGCATGTGTGAGGTCACCACTGCAGCAGTCGGTACAGTGGCAGCAGCCATGGCTTCCCTTCCAGGCTCCTTACCAGAGTCAACAGAGCATTTAGTGGCAGGCTCAACAGTGGCCATTCTGTCTTCTACTTGGGAAAAATCACTTAACTTAAAAAAAAATTATATTGTAATAAACATACAGAAAAGTGCACAAATTGTAAGTGTCAGCTTAATGAATGATCCCTGTGTGATCAGTCACTGTCCAGATAAAGAAATATACCCTTAGCGGCATCCCAAAGACCCCCTTGTCCCCACCCACCTCTTTCCTGTTTCATTCTCTACACCTTTCATCCACCCAAAGGCAAGCATTATTCCAAATGTAACACCACATAACTTCTTGAGTCTCATTCTCCTCATCTCTAAATAGGTTACTGCCAACCTTAGACATTGCTGTGGGTCTCAAGTACAATCTGTGAAAAATAACTTTTGGGGTATCACTATTGATGGGCATATGAGCCATGTCAACAAGTGGGACACCACTCAGAAAAAGACCAAATACACCTTTATCACCCAGGAACGGTGGCCAGAGGTTCACAACAATGTCTCCAGTTCTCTTCGTCAAAAAATGGCAGGGATTCCCGAGAAAATGCCCTGCTGCCCTTTGCAGCAGTCTCAACGTGTGTACATACCGATTGGAAATGAGAAGGGGCGCCGTCCACTTTGTGGATCTGATTGGTCACATCACTGCTCACTCCCTGGGGCGATGGGGCAGTTCAGGGCCGGTCCCTGAGGCAGAGCCGGGGTCTCCCTTCTCCGTCTATCAGGAGCTGTAGGGGATGGGGGAAGAAGTGGGAATAGAGAGGGGGCACAGGGGAGGCCTCTAGAAGCTCTCTATGGCTGTGGGCAATGCTCCCAGAAGTTGGTGGTACTTCATTTCACCCAACAAAAACAGTCCTAATGAAAGACCTGTGAATCTCACCATTCCCAGTTATAGGGCTGACAAGTGGGAGGGAAAATGAAAGGAAGACAGCGCCCTAGCCAGTGGCACCGTTGGGCTCCTACAGCAGCAGAAAGCTCTTGCCCGGGCTTGCCCAGGCCGGCTTTACACAGGCCCCCGAACGGGCCTGGAACCCATAGCCTTGAAATAAGTGTAGGGCTGGCTAGGCCAGCACAAGCCCTTGCTCATTAGTTCAGGTCTGCAGGTTGGATCACCATGTGGGCCAGTTAGCTTTGCCCATTGTTGTCAGCAATCCAGAGCTTAACCAGCTGTTTTGGCAGCCAGCAGGGATAGGAGACTGTCAGAAGAGGGTGGACTCACTGGTGAAAATTCAGTGCCCCTTGTCCCATGGCTTATTGGTGACTGCAACGTGGACTGGAGGTTTTATCAATAAAGGGTGCATTTGGGTTAGAAATGAGCATATCGGTCCAGCGTAGTGGCTCATGCCTATAATCCCAGAACTTTGGGAGACTGAGGCAGGTGGATCACCTGCAGTCAGGAGTTCACAACCAGTCTGGCCAACATGGTGAAACCCCATCTCTACTAAAAATACAAAAAAATTAGCCAGGTGTGGTGATGTGCACCTGTAATCCCAGCTACTCAGGAGGCTGAGGCAGGGAAGTTGCTTGAACTCAGGAGGTGGAGGTTTCAGTGAGCCAAGATCACACCACTGCACTCCAGCTTGGGCAACAGAGCGAGACTCCATCACAAAAAAAAAAAAAGAAAAGAAAAGAAATGAGCATGTCTTCCTGAAAACTCAGATAGGATTCAATTTATTTTCTTGATTAGACGTATAAATTGTTGGTCAGTCTTCAGAAAGTCAGGTGTGATGGAGATGGTAGTAGTGACGTGAGGAAGCGAAGCTCAGGCCTCTCTGGGCTTTGCCACATACCATAACCTGTCTGGACCTATGCTCTTAGTTCCCTTTCACTTTCACACCTCAACTATATAAACACTGACATCTATAATGCATATTAGTCTTTTAATCATGGGATTTCTTTGTATTCCCTTCAATACCTACATTGAATTTTCTGAAACAATAATTTAAAAATAAATAAAATTGAAGTGAATCCTTTAAGTTGTAACAAAATAATAAAAGCTGACACTTCTGGACCATTCCCTATGTTTCAGGCACTGTTCTAAGTGCTTTTTATATATACCTTGATTTAACCTCCCCAACATACCTACGAAGTATGTAATATTACTAACCCCGTTTTCCAGATGAGGAAACTGAAGTACAAAGAGGTTAAATAACTGGCATAAGATTATGCAGTTAGTAAGCGGCTGAGCTGGCCCTAGAGGGTGTGCCCTTAGTCAAAACATTCTACTACAAAATTATTCCACCAGTTGAGAGCCAAGGATGGAGAATAATGTTAATTGAGCTCCTCTCTCTTGGATTTGTCTATTCATTCATTCAATCATGACTTCATTCAGCAAATGGTTATGTAGTGCCTGGCACATGGCAGGGTCTTGACACTTGAGATGTATGGTGATTAAGGCGGACGAAGGTCACTCTAGACAATCAACAGGTAAACTGGTAAATGAGGCAATTTCAGGTCATGATTTCTGCTGTGAAGAAAATAAAGCAGGTTAATGAGCCAGAGTGTCTCGAGGAGAGGGCCCTATTACGTGGGCAAGCAGGGAAGGCCGTGCTGATGGCCTGGTGCCTGAGCTGAGGTCAGAACGGTGAGAAGCCAGCCGGGCCATGGCCAGGGCAGAGCATATGTGGAGGGGAAAGAGTAAACTCCAAGATCCCAAGGTGGAAAAGTGAACTTATCATGTTCAGAAATCAGGATGGGGGTTAGCATGACTAGCTAGAGTGTGGTGAGTGGACTGCCGTATCACCAATGCCTGGTGGTCCACGGTAAGGAGTTGGGACTTTATTGTCTATGAACTTGGAAGTCTCTGGGTTCTTTTCCTAGGGTCCACATACACCCATGGTCTGAGGATAGCATTGAGAGTCCACAAAACTAGAAAGGAAGAATTGGCCGGATGCAGTGGCTCACACCTGTAATCCCAGCACTTTGGGAGGCTGAGGTGGGCAGATCATTGAGGTCAGGAGTTCGAGACCAGCCTCGCCAACATGGCAAAACCCCGTCTCTACTAAAAATACAGACATTAGCCAGGTGTGGTGGTGTATGCCTGTAGTCCCAGCTACCAGGAGGCTGAGGCAGGAGAATCGCTTGAACCTGAGAGGCAAGATTGCAGTGAACCCACATCACATCACTGCCCTCCAGCCTGGGTGACAGAGTGAGACTCTGTCTCAAAAAAAAAAAAAAAAGAAAAGAAAGGAAAAATTAACATCTGTATATTTTTCTAAGTTCAAACAGAAATGTAATATTTCCTTCAATTATGAATGTGGTCAACAAAGCTTCGTGGTATTAACCACACCTGTGACTTTGTCACCAATGGTATTAATTTAGTGTTGCTATTAGACCTACTTCCAGCTCTTGTTATGTAAAGAGGCACAGATACCACTATACCACAAAAAGTGTACACAAATTTTGATAACTGAATTTCTATGTAGTCATTTTAAAACATTTTAAAATAAGAGGTTAACAGGTATCAGCAGACTGTTAAAGAGTTTCCTGGCATGAAAAAGATTAAGAAGGTGGGCTGGGCGCGGTGGCTCACACCTGTAATCCTAGCACTTTGGGGAGCCAGGGCAGGCAGATCAGCTGAGATCAGCAGTGTGAGACCAGCCTGGCCAACATCGTGAAACCCTGTTTCTACTAAAAATACAAAAATTAGCCAGGCGTGGTGGTGCACGCTTGTAATCCCAGCTACCCTGGAGGCTGAAGCAGGAGAATGGCTGGAACCTGGGAGGTGGAGGCTGCAGTGAGCCGAGATCGCACCACTGCACTCCAGCCTGGGTGGCAGAGCGAGACTCTGTCTCAAAAAAGAAAAGAAAAGAAAAAAGAAAAAGAAAAAAAAGAAAGCAAGAAGGCAACATGGAGAAGAATGGGATCATCTGCTTTAGCTTTCCCAAAGACCCCTCTGGCTGCAGTGGGAAGAGGGGATTGTAAGAAGCAGAAGCGCATGTGAGCTCTGTTTACACAGGGACTTGGATTTAATCCTCACCACAATCATAAGAAGTATACGCTATTTTGCCTATTTTAGAGATGAAGAAACTGAAGCTCAGATTTCTGGTAATAGTTCAGCTGGTGAATGGCAGAGCCGGGATTCAAACACGCATCTGCCTGACCCCAAAAAGCAAGAGGATTTGTGGGCCAGTGAACGGGAGCCTGTAACGAAAGGATCAAGGGTAAATAGTATCTGCTTGGCCTCCTGAGCTAGCTTGGACCTCTGTGCCACATAATTTCACCTGCAAATGAACTGCCAGCCCCTTCTTTCCTTAGCGCTGGTTCTTTCCTAAAATCTGCCCTCCATACGCCAATAACACAGCCCTGTGCCGAGCCAACTAAATATTTCATGGGGACTTTAATTTAACTCTAAAGAAATTCATCCAGCCCCGAGAGTAGGCTGTAACCTCGAGAAATAGCACTAGGGAGCACTTGGACATGCGGATGACATTGCTACTTCCCCAGGAATGCTAATGCTCTGCTGGGCCTCTGCCTCTTCAAGCATTGCTGTGGATAGGCTCAGCCCAGTGAGCAGGAATGCTTTTTACAAACATGGACTTGCATTGGTTAGCAAAGACACGTGTGTTTGTGTGTGTGTGTGTGTGTGTGTGTGTGTGTGTGTGTGTGTGTTGGCACAGGTGAACAATTGGGTGCTGTTTACTGTTCCCTTATTCCCTGATCTTTGTTCCTATATCCTGGTTCTGAAAGGGAGAAGTGGTGGGCTTGGTATCCAGTCTCCTCAGTGGACAAGGACACCAAATATTTTGCAGGTGCCATGTGACCCCTAAGAGTTTCTCCTTGTCTCCAGCCTGCGGCGGGTGGCGTGGGCAGACAGCCTGACTCATGTGGCAGGAGAGCAGATGTGTGCGTTTGCGTTCCCAGGCATGTGACGCTGAAGTATAAGGGATGAGCCCTGCGGATGCTCGTGTGGGCCAGTAGTGGGAGTGAACCTCCCTGCCTTCTTCTGATCCCATTGCGTTGCAGCTCAGTGACCCCAGTGAGTCCTGGCAAGTTCCCTGAGCATCTCAATAGGTGCGGGTTGGAGGGAGAAAGCCACCCGCAGGTGAATTGATCAAAAGACAGGAAGTGAGCAGATAATCTAATTTGAAATGGGCTGAGATGCAGATGTTATTCTGCTCAACTGCACAGCACAAAAGGACTGGGGCCTAGGGAGAATTTGGAAGCAGCTTCGTGGAGCCAGTCTTCCGGCCTCTGGCTCAGCCTGGGCTTGTCATCTCCATTCCTTCCCGGACTGTAGGACTGTAATTAACACCCCTCCGCTGACAGCTGCTTTAAGCCAGGTTGGAGCAAGGGGCCCTTCCTCTTCTGGTTGGGCGTCCCACATGACGCTGTCCAAGGTGTTAGAGGGAAGCGGGTCTGGGGCGGGGCAAGGGGAGAAGGGCGCCCTCTAGTGGGAAACCTACAGCTTCAAGTCTTCCTTAGGCTGGAGGATGAGGATGTGTGTCGGATCGCATCCACAGCATGACCTGACTCTGGTTCTAATGTTCCAGCCTCCTGACAAAAATCCCTTCTGCATACAGGCATCTGTCAGAAATCAGCCTGCTTCAGCTGCCAGCAAGAAGGGGCTCCAGGGCGGGCCACGTTTAGGGGGTCCCCTCCTTGGCTGGTTCACTAGGGACTGATTGTGTGCCCTCTTGAGGAAAGTCACTACGAACCGTGCTGTAATAAGAAAGCCAAGCGCACAGTCTGAGAATGTGTACATGGGGGTCTGAAGCTAGCTTTCTTCATGTCCTAGCTGTGTGTATTTGAGCAAATTATGAACCTCTCTGGGTCTCAGCTTCTTTGTCTCCAAAACAGGGCTAATGGGAGCTTTGAAATGGTGTTTATGTTAATTTTTTTTTTAAGATTTGATCCCTGCTTCAAGAAATTTATCTAATGTGGAGATGAGATATGCACACAAATGTCAACAGCAGTAATAGTAAGAGCTAACATTTATTGTGAGTTATCTGTGACAGGCCTAAGCTTTGTGTGGGTTGCTCATGTAACTCCCATAGATGCTCCATGGAGGTGGGAACTATCATTATCCCTACTTTATTGATGAAAAAACTGAGGCACAGAGAAGTTAAGATCACGCAGCTCATAGGTGGCAGAGTTGGAGTGAGTCCAGGCCTCCTGTGCTAATACAAGGAAATTTATAGTATATGCCACGGCGGGTGGCACAAGCGTTGCCTTCTCTCTTTGGTGACAGAGAAGGGAGGGCTTATACCTGGGAAGATGATCAGATAAGGCTTTATGAGGATGGTAAACTTTGAATAGACCTTAAAGAGTAGGTGGAATTGATATTCGGACTTTTGATGTGGAGTAAATATAACTGCAGAAAAGTATAAGGTGTGTTGAGAGCCAGCTGAGCTGGCCTAGCTGCAGGGGAGGGGCAGTGTCTGGGAGAGGAGTGATGGAGATGGGGCTGAACTTGCAAGAGTAGGCAGACCACAAGGGCCAGACTCCCACGCACTGGACTGCAGAGGGGTGGGAGTCATGAATAATTTAAAGAGGGAGGATAGGTGTAGTTGTGGTGGTGCATAAGTGTTTTGCTAGAAATACTGAGCACCTGCTTTATTCCAGGTAAAGTGTTTTGTGTATTATATGTATTATTTCCTTTGTCCTCATAACATCTCTGAATGGGCAATTATTATCCCCACTTTACAGATAAGAAAAATGAGCTGGGAGAGAAATCACACCTATCTAAGGTCACACTGTTAGTAACTGGCAGGGCTAGGACTTGAACCCAGTTTGGCTTGGTGCCAGTGACCCAGGCAATGTAGTCACAGGTCAGAGCAGGTGGAGGGAAGCAGAGCTATGTCCTTGGCTTTGGCCTTATTAGGAGAGCTCCTGCAGAACTAGAGAGAATGACAGGCTAGGAGACTCGGCAACACAAGGACTTAAGCACTCCTTGGTCATTGTACCATGGAGGTCATGCTGACCTTGGCTGGAGTGGCATTGGTGGAGTGATGGGGTGGAGACCACATTGCCTGGAGTGTGGGGATATACACGGCAAGGGAGTGAGGAGAAAAGTGCAAAGGACCCTTTCTTGCCTCCCTTCAATCTTTTTCTTCGCTAGAGCTGATTGAATGTGCGGCAGATTCAGCATGCAGACTCTGAAGCCAAATTAAGTGGGTTTGAATCCTGGCTCTGCCACTTACTTGCTGTGCAACCTTGGGCAAGTTACTTGAACTCTCTGTGCCTCAGTTTTCTCATCTGTTAAATAAGGATAATAATAGTAATGAGTAATCTATCTTATAGAGGTTTTGTGGGTACTGAGTGAGGTAACATGTAAAGGGCTTAGTTCAGTGCCTGACACATAGGAAGAGATACGGGTATTAGCTGTATTGATATTACAAGTCCAATACCGTAGGACATTCACTGTAGAAAATACTTCAGGATCTTCTGACTGCTCTCTGGGGCATTGCCTCCTCTGCTCCCTGCCTGCCTCTCCAGCCTCATCTGACAGCATGCTCCTGGCCCTGTGTGTTCTAGTCACTCTGGCCTTCCCACAGCCCCTGGAAAGCACCAAGCTCCCTCCTTCATCAGGGCCTTGACACATGCTGTACCTTCTGTGGGAATGCTCACCCAGGCCTTCTCACTGGTCACCCGTGTTCAGGCAACTGAGTCTCATCGGGGGAAACCTCCTGTGGACCTTCCAGGCTCTGCCCACTCCCTGTTCCACCTTCTCATGGTGCCATATATAACCCCCCATAAACACAGCACGTGTGCAATTTTACAAGGTTTTTTTTTTTTTTCCCACAATCTGATCCTGTTCGCCTCCTCTATTGGCCTGCAATTTTTTTTTTTTTTTTTTGCTCTCAGGGACCGTGCCTGTATTTGTTCACCGTAGTATCCCAGCACCTTGCACACTGCCTGGTACAGGGCAGAGAGTCAGTGGAGAGCTGCGAGGGTACACTGAGCATTAGCGAGGAGGAAATAGGCGGGGAGAGGGCATTGGGCTCTGCAGGCAGCCCCCACCCACGCTGAAATCCCCCAGTGAGCTCAGCAGCCCCAGGTTACCCTCAGCCCATATCCTCATCCAGAGCCAAATGTGCCTTATCCCTCCCGGGAAAGCCAGGCTTGCTGGGCACAGAGCTGCTTCCTATCTGGGTGTTTACAGATAACGCCAGCCTCATTTTCACAGCCTTAGGCCTGGCCTTTCTTGGAATTCCATAAGCCTTTTCAATATACAGGGGATCTCCAGAGACGATTACCTTGGAATGAAGGTTTCCAGGAATGCTTGTTCTCATCCCAACTGTAGGCTCCCAAAGCTTCCCAGAGTTAAGTAACACAATTACAGAGTTAAATGACATCAAAGAATGGGAGGCACTCTGCAGCCCCAGCAGCAGGTGAAACAGGAGATGTGGAGGCCTGACTTGTAAAGTTGAAGAAAGCTGCCTGCACGGAGAGGGGGCAGGGGCAGCCGGCCTCCCCAAGGGCAGAAAGCTGGGGTGAGGGGGTGCAGTGTAAAAAGGTCAGAGAAGAAAGATCTGGAAGCTGATCAGAGATAGAAGAGAGGATCTGAAAGAGGATTCAAAGGGAGCTGGAGAGGCCATGTGATTCATTCTCCCCAAAGGAGAATCATGTTTCGAGGAAGGGGCTGGGGAGAATGACTGGCTTTCCAAGCTAGGTGCTGGATTTTTCCCAGTTTTCCAAAGGACGGACGGCATGAGGTCTGGGAGGCCTGGGTCCACAGAGACAGACAGTCACACCAGAGAGCACATTGTGTCAACATAGTTGTGCATGTGCTCCAGGTCACCCGGGAAAGGCAGAAGGGGGCTGAGTGGGGGACGCGGTGACCAGTTAGGGCTGCACATACACGGAACAGGCCTTCCTGCCTCCAAACATGCCCACAACTCATCATAAGGTCTCCATGAGCCCTTGCTAAGATGATCCTCATTGTCAAGTTCAGCAGCAGCAGCAGGAGCATTGTCATCCCAACAGCAAACACCTGCTGGCTACTTACTTCGAACGAGGCCCCATGCTCAGCACTTACAGACGTGGCCTCATTCATCTTCTCAATAGTTCTAGGAGCTAGATACTGTTATTATCCCCGTGTTATAGATAAGCAAACTGAGGCTTAGAAAAAGTTGAATAAATGACTTGCCCAAGGTCAATACAACAAGTAACTTGAGTGCGAGTCCAGGTAGTTCTAGGCCACCTGAAAACTAAGTTCAGTTACCCCCTCTACTGCCTCGCTAGCCCCTTATTGATAGGGCAGCACTCTACAGTTTTATGATTTATAGGCTCTTTCACAACCAACATCTCTCTTGACTCTCACATAATATTGATAGGCAGGTATTGCCCCATTTTACAGTGGAGAAAAATGAGTCCCAGAGAAGGGAAGTGAGTTGCACATGGACATTTGGACGTCAAGGAGCAGAGGCATTGGCAGGTCTCCTGACCCATCCCACCCTCCCATTAGCATGGCTGTGTGTAAGGGAGGGCAGCCAGGCCAGGTGGAGGAGGCAGGCCTGAGGCTGCAAGAGGTCATAGCCGGGCACGGTGGCTCACGCCTGTAATCTCAGCACTTTGGGAGACCAAGGCTGGTGGATCACGAGGTGAGGAGATCGAGACCATCCTGGCTAACACGGTGAAACCCCATCTCTACTAAAAATAAAAAATTAGCTGGGCGTGGCGGCGGGTGCCTGTAGTCCCAGCTACTCGGGAGGCTGAGTCAGGAGAATGACGTGAACCCGGGAGGCAGAGCTTGCAGTGAGCCGAGATCGCGCTGCTGCACTCCAGCCTGGGCGGCAGAGCGAGACTCCTTCTCAAAAAAAAAAAAAAAAAAGAGGTCAGCGCCATGGTGCTAGGTCACTGCTGAGTGGGAGGGAGGGAATTTTGCCCGAATGGGGCAACAGCTGTCTGAAAAGAAGAGAGGGAGATGGGAAGGCTTTGCTGGCTTCAGATGGTCCCAGATCTGGTACTGCCATTAGACCGCTCCTCATGCCATTCTCAGGAAGCCCAGAGTGGGAGCAGCAGGCCCAGGCAGATGCAGACCACAGCCTTGTCTTGAAAGCTCATCTTCCTCCCAGCCAGGCTCATGTCCTAGGAGAAGAGCAGTGGCCACACCAAGCCTTCAGGCGTTGATAGAAATGGTGGCAGCTGCATGGCCCCTATTAATCTCCAGGAGGTCAAAGAGAGTATGTTTTGGAAGTCACCTGCAGGCTGGCTCCTGCCTGCCCTCCCCTGGTAAACTCTACAAACATCCAGGAGATAAAAGAGGGGATCTCTCAGAGGCAGAACACAAAGCTCTTCAAAGAACACTTTCAGTCAAAACTAGGGAGAGGAGAGAGAATTCTTTCTCTCGGGGGGAATGTATTTATATAGCCCTGTGTGGGCGCACATCCGCCCCATGCCACAGCCAGGCACATGGGATGCATGGAACACTCTCTGCTTCCCTTCACCAGTCTTTTTCTTCCTCTGGCAGACCTACCCTGTGGCTCTAATGGTCCCAGCCTTTTCTGGTTTTCCATCCCCCCTGGGTTACAATTTTAGACCTGCCTTCCCCAGATGGCCCCTTCCTGAATTTCTTTCCCTAAAATCAAATGTCCCTGCTAGTGGCTGCTCTTCACTGACTAGTCTGGTCATCAGTTTCCTCCTCAGAGTATTCAGTACTGCTGACCGCCATCATCCACTTAAGCAAAGTGGGCGCCACTCGTGTACGTTCTGCCTCTTCTAGTCAGGTACATTAAAGCCGGGGATTTGACAGCCGGAAAGGAGCTTGGAGAACCTCTGCTTGAACCCTTTCGTTTTACAGTTGAGGACACTATTCTAGACGGTGGAATAATTTGCCTAAGGTCATGATGAGGTTGTGGCCCACAAGTGACAAGAGTCACGATTGTTTTTGGTTTAAAATTTTAAAACTTCGGAAGGCCGAGACGGGTGGATCACCTGAGGTCAGGAGTTCGAGACCAGCCTGGCCAACATGGTGAAACCCCATCTCTGCTAAAAATACAGAATTAACCGGGCGTGGTGGCAGGTGCCTATATTCCCAGCTCCTTAGGAGGCTGAGACAGGAGAATCACTTGAACCCGGGAGGTGGAGGTTGCAGTGAGCCAAGATCATGCCACTGCACTGCAGCCTGGGCGAGACAGAGTGAGAGTCTGTCTCAAAAAAATAAAAATAATAAAAAATAAATAAATAAAACAAAAATTGTATTTACTTTGAAGCATTCAGAATGTCAACCAAACAGCTGCCACTTTTTTTTTGTTGCAATTACAGAGCGGTACTCAGCTAACAGAACGACAGTTATCGTGTGTAAGCTTCATCGAAGTCAACTAAAGATGAATAAACCACCGTCCCCATACATAACTAATTTGTGCTGTGCACCAAGAACCTGCTTTAAATTTTTGTGCCAACTTACAACCCCATATTGTGTCAGGCAAGGTTAGTGGCCATTAAAAATACCACCAAGACAGGATTATCTAAAGACACATTCAGTAGTGTGTTAACTAGACAAAAAAAAAAAAAGACACTGTGCAGTTAAAAAACAAATCCTACATAGCCTTACATTTCACTTATTTTCTTTAAAAGGAATGGGTTTTGTACGGGGGGGGTGGGTGTTAAATGCTTCATATACAAGAAAAAATGCTCTAGAACCAAATTCATCATCGTCACCCTGGTTTTCATCTTCTTCATCTTCCCCCTCCTCCTCTTCATCTTCCTTGTTTTCTACCTCTTCCTTTTTTTCCTTGCTTTCTTCAGCCCCGATAAGTCGCTTTTCTGCTGCGTCGGACTTTCCTTTAGCTCAGTTTGCAGCAATATCCTTTTGGCATTTTTCCTCCAGCTTCACAGCCCTCTTTTCATATGACTGCTAGTCATCTGCAGCCGTGTTAGTCCACATCTGCCAGCTCCTCTGCAGCATCACCAACGGACAGGCCAGGATGTTCTCCTTTGATTTGAGGGCAGTACTCAGCAAAGAACAAGATGAAGGTCAAAGGAGGCCTCTTGGGTGCGTTAGGATCCTTTAATGTTTTTTCTGTCTCCCCTTTAGGAGAGATATTGGTTTCATTTCTCTTTCATAACAGGCCTTTTCCACCTTTGCCCTGTCCGCAGACTTTCCCTTCTCTTTAGCAGACATGGCCTTCCAGCACTGAGTACTTCTGAGAAAACTTGGCAAAGCTGACGGAGACAGCTGGGTGCTGCTTCTCCTGCTCCTCCCAGCAAGTTTGCACAGACTGTGCACTTGATGAGATTTTGCCTCTCAGCTTCTTAGGGTCTTCTTTGCCTGTGTTTAGCTATTTGTCTTCAGCAAGGCACAGAGCTGCCCATTGCCCATCTGGTTCTCACTTGCCCTGGTGCTGTCTCGATGGAGCTCAGTTAACTTCAGTGGCTGTGAAAGCAGGAGCAGTCACCAAAAGCCAGGTCTTCTGATGTCCTGTTCCCTGCTCTTTCTGCTGGAGAGCATGCCCACCCCTGCCTGGCCTGGCCCCCACCTGTCCCCCCAGGAGGCAGAGGAGCAGAAGGACTTGGATGAGTTGTGATTGAACATGCCCCTCAGCATTCTGCATGCCCCTCGGCCTCTTACACCAGCGACTCCTGGGTGGAATTGCAGTCCCAGACCCCCAACTTACTAGTTTGGTTTCATGGCACATTATCTCTTCATCTGAAGGCTGCTTTATGGCATAATGTCTTTTGTTTTGTTTTTAGGATGGAGTCTCTCTGTTGCCCAGGCTGGAGAGCAGTGGCATGATCTCAGCTCACTGCAGCCTCCATCTCCCGGGTTCAAGTGATTCTCCTGTGTCAGCCTCCCGAGTAGCTGGGACTACAGACGTGCACCACCATGCCCAGCTAATTTTTGTATATTTAGCAGACAGTTTCACTATGTTGGCCAGGCTGGTTTCAAACTCCTGACCTCAGGTGATCCACCCAGCTTGGCCTCCCGAAGTGTTGGGATTACAGGCGTGAGCCACCATGCCCAGCCATAATGTCTTTTTAACTAAGGTGAAATAACGAATGCACAGGTGATTGGAATAATCTGATCCCATGTGATTGTTGCTGATACCCCAATGCGTTCAAGCTAAAGTAGGTAATTGCTCCTCTGTGTTGAGATTGTAATACTAAGTGCAAGAAACGACCGCCACAAACCCTTCATGGCCTCCTTTAGCTTGTCACTGCCCTTTCCTGGCTCCTTTCCTGCCTCCCTTACCCGCAGCATCCTCTTGACCAGGGGCAAAGGAAAGAAAGACTGGGGCTGGCAGGCATGTGCCCCCAATGTGCGCATGAAGCCGGTTCCCTGTTTGTAGGGAAGTGTCAGTGAGTGAGTAGACAGAAATGCGCTCTCCAAACATGGGGCGCAAGCTCTCCCTCGGCATGTGGTTATTCTCTTTGTGCCCAGGGAAGAACCGTGTAGTGAGCTGCTGCCCATTTCCAGATGTGTCTCCATAGGAACTTGTGGAATTGTTTTGGCATAATGTCACTGTTGGCCAACTTTTATCGACTTGTGAAATGATTTCCAAATTTCAATCCAAAGTTTGCCCTTTGGGAGGAAAGCAGGGTGTGAGGAAAATAAAATTGAGGATAGAGTTGTTGACTTTGGTTAATTGATATGGATTTTTTAAAAAATAACCAGAGAAAGGAGCGGATGCCACGTTTACCTCTTGCCCATTTCAACACTTTTAATTTTTCTAATCTTGCCATCTTTCCTCCAGTTTCTTCATTCCAGCCCATTTAACTCTTGTTTCCTCCCCTCAAGTTTCAGGTAGGGCTTGGCTACCAGTTTGGTTCATTTCTGCTACCTGACACCTGTGCTCAAAAGCTGAATTCAAATCAGTGCCTCTGTTGTGGAGGGGCTGAGGCCCCGAATGGCCCAAGCAACCCTCTAAAGAATCCCCTAAATGAAGGCACTAATAATCCTCTAATCAAACCTCACCATGAACCCAAGGGTAGATTCACTTGCAAGCAGTCATCAGCACTGTCTTGGAGAAATACGGAATGAATCATTCACATTTTCTATTTCCATCTGCACCCTAGTTGCTTTTTATGGATGACCTCACTGTATAAGGCTCCAAGTTTGTTAAGCTGTGCTGGATCATGTGACTGCTTTATGGGGTGGAACCTGAATTGGTGATGGAGGCTTGGAGTTGAGGTGGAGAAGAAACTGACCTTTGCCAATGAATTTATCCTTCCTGTACACACATCATAATTCCCTTGTGTGTAAAATGTGGGCCTGTCTCCCTACTTTCTTTGCAATGTTTGTACGTAGTCATTCAGAACTTATTAGCCTGTTTGTAGATTGTTGGACCACACTTCACTTTTCATATTTCATCTTTTGCATCAGCTGATCTCTCAGCATTAGAAAATGTAAATTGTTGTAGGCTAGTCTGAGACACAGCTCCCAGGTCATAAAAATATGGCTCTTAACAATTAGTACAGTATAAGGTAGAATCATCGAGGCAGCTTTTTACAAATATAGCTTCCTGGGTCCTACCACCAGAAAGTCTGATCCAGGAAGTCTGGGATGAGACTCAGGAATTTACATTTTAACTGACCCAGCAGGTGATTCTGAGGTCGGTGGCCCCCTAGATAGCATTTTGAGAACCACCATAGAGACTCTTCTTTGGGTCTACTAATGACACCTGAAGTTTCACCTGGACAGCGACATAAGTGGCCAGTGATCCAGGAGGCCTGAATCCTAGCCAGCCGGGATGAGCTTTGTGACGTTGGGCCACTTGCTCAGTTTCCCAGTCTCTGCTTCCTCACTGTGGGACAAATGGGGTTGCATTAAGGTTTTTCTGATTTCTGTGGTTCCTGCATTTTTACTTTTCACTGTAGCCCCCTTCAGCAAAGTTTCTTACACACCATAAACACTCAGTGGATTTCTGTCAACTGAACAAAACAAACACTACTCAATATTGAGAATGGGCTGGACATGGTGGCTCATGCCTATAATCCCATCACTTTGGGAGGCCAAAGCGGGCAGATCACGGGGTCAGGAGTTTGAGACCAGCCTGGCCAGCATGGTGAAGCCCCATGCCTACTAAAAATACAAAAATAAGCTAGACATGGTGGCCCACGCCTGTAGTCCCAGCTACTCGGGAAGCTGAGGCAGGAGAATCGCTTGAACTCAGGAGGCAGAGGTTGCAGTGAGCTGAGATCGCGCCACTGCACTCCAGCCTGGGTGACGGAGCGAGACCCTGTCTCTGAAAAAAAAAAGCTATTGAGAACGCAGGAGCCCAATCTGCCAGTTTCCTCCTCCTGAGCCCCTACCCTAGGACACTTTGAGACCGTCTCTGAACAGTCTAGTAGTGATACCCCCTGTTTTTAAAATTGTTTATGTATTTAAAGGGATCTAACGGCAAGTGAACATGAGTTATAGCTTCAATATCTATGTACTTTGATGAGTGATCATTCAGATCTGTATGCTTTGTTGACTTAGAGCCACTCCTCAAGCAAGAAGCCAGACCAGCATCACATCTCCAATAGCAGTGACGGTTGCTGGTCGCAAGTCTCTGTGCCTCGTCTCCTATGGCCACCCGTCTGACAGGCTGTCTCTGTTCCTTTCAGAAAGCAGATCTGGCAGTGGCAGGCCTCACCATTACAGCTGAACGGGAGAAGGTGATTGATTTCTCTAAGCCATTCATGACTCTGGGAATTAGCATTCTTTACCGCGTTCATATGGTAAGAGACTTATTTTATAAGCGTTTATGTCATTAAAGTTATTTGCATGCAAACACTGAGTTATACGGGAATAATGAATGACTCACGGAAATATTTAGATTTCAAGACTTAAATGCAAATGTGCTGGGCTATTTTTTCTCCTATCAGCTGCACAAACTTGCAAACTGGAGGGATGGAAAAGTCATGCTTGTGGGCTTTCCAGTAAAAATTGCTTCTGCCTCTCTGAATAGCGATGACCAAGAATGGTCATTCAATACTTGGTGGATCCTGTGTTGGTGATTGGCCCCGTGGGTCACTTTGCTCCCTTGCCTGCAGCCCAGATAAGCCACCCTAGCATTTCTCAAGCACGTTGCCAACTTCCAAGTCCACCTGTGTTCACTTCTAGTGTTGCAACTGGCAAGGGAATGTAGATTCTTTCTCTCTCAATGATCTGTCCTGGAGAATAAATTGTAGATAATTTAATATCATTTATACCTGGCCTGCCCTTTTCTGCGTTCCATGCCCCCTATCAGAAAGACTCCTCTGGCTAGGTAGGCCAAGGTGAGTGTCACAGTCTCACAGTCTATGAGAACACACCAACAGGCAGCAGAGTATAGACATGACCTTCAAGTATTCTGGCCGGTGGGAAGAGCAGAGGAAGAGTCACCCTGGCTGGGTCCCATCCATCAATGGATAATCATTACAGCGCCAGCAAATAGCTGACTTTGCTAGTTTACCTTACTGGACCAGAAGAGCCTTCCTTTCCTCTTGTTAGCTGAACTGGCTCTAAGTGCAGAGCATCATACAGATTTGCCCAACACGCTAGTCACTTTCAGTGCCCGTGATTCAGCTGCCGTGGTATGCTCCAGAACAGAGCCTGTACTTCGAGGCTGCCCAGCAGGGTAGAGACCAAGAGATCACCCAGCATGCCTGCTGAAGAATTGACCCCTTGCCAGGCCCCACATCCCAGCTCTAGAGAAAGGGGGATTGTCCACCTTTGCAGCTCCAGCCTATGCTCCCAACCCTGTGATGGGGGTTGTTGTTAAGGGTTGAATTGTGTCCCCCCAGCCAAAATGTATGTTGAAGTTTTAACCTCTAGGACCTGTGAATGTGACCTCATTTGGAAGTAGGGTCTTTGCAGATGTACTCAAGTGAAGATGTGGCCATACTAGATTAGGCTGGACCCTAATCCAATGTCTGGCATCCTTATAAAAAGAACGGAATTTGAACACAGACATGTAGAGGAGAATGCCATGGGAATTCGAAGGCAGAGATTGGAGTGATGCATTTACAAGCCAAGGAACACCAAGTATTGCTGGCAACCACCAAAAGCTAGAGGAGACAAGGAAGGATCCTCCTAGAGTCTGCAGAGAGAGCCAGGCCCCACTAACACCTCGATGTGGCCTTCCAGCCTCCAGAACTATGACATGATAAATTTCTGTTGTTTTAAACCACCGGTTGTGGTACTTTTTTATAGCAGTCCTGGGAGATGAATACAGCTGTGTCGTTCTTATTTTAGAAATGAGGAAACTGAGTTGCAATCAGTTTAAAAACATGGGCAAGGCCACATGCTAGTAAGTGAAAGAACAGGGTTCAAACCCAGGAATGGTGTGTTTGAAGCCTGTGCTTTCTACAGGACAGCAGCTTGCCACCCTCCTGTGTGTGGTCTTTGAATCACCTGCGTAGGGCACTTCTGTGCACCCTTTTTCTCAGTTGGTCCTCAAGATGGTTCTTTGGGGGAAAGAGGGCAGGTATGATAATTCCCAGTTTACAGATACAGAAACTGAAGTCATGCTTGGGGCTAGTTCGGGGCTGAGCCTGGAACCCAGGCCCCTTATCTCCAGGAGGGTGTCTTGCCATCGTTACATCTGTTGGTACTCACTGGGCAGTCTTCCAGCCGGCACCATTTCTGGAGCTCCCCTTCCCCACATTGACCCCTGGAGTCAGGGGACATCCAAAAGAAATGGAGACACACAGCCTTTGTCCAGACTACCCTGCTATGGCCTGTGGTAGCCACACAACTAGGCTCTGGCCTTGATGTCTAGATTCCTGGAGGGAACTAAAGCCCTCCTGGTGACTCAGTGGCCCATCAGGAACCATCTGGTGGAAGGCACCTGACCCCAAATGTTTTCGCCACTGGGAAACACCTACTGCTAGGCTGCCCTCCCCACCTGGGGCACCACTGTCCTGAATACCAACTCTGACCAGAAAGAAACCACAATTCACCAACCCTCTGGACATCCCAAATTGGGTTGTTGACTAAATATTTCCTACCACCTGAAGACCTGTATGAGTTTCCCTGCTTTCGTTTCTGGGATGTTAACTTTTCTGTGTCAGCTTGGCTAGGTTATGTTGCTTAGATGCTTGGTCAGATACTAGTCAGGTGTTTCTGTGAAGGTATTCGTAGACAGGATTAACATCTACAGTGAATTGACTTTGTAAAGGAGAGTACTCTTGATAATGTGGGTGGGCCTCATCCAATCAGTTGAAGGACATAAGAGCAAAACCTGAGCTTTCCCAAAGAAGGAATTCTGCCTTAAGTCTATCACAGAGAAATCCTGCCTGAGTTTCCAGCCTGCTGCCTTTTGCACTTATCAGCCCCCACAATCCTGTGAGCCAGTTTCTTAAAATAACTTTCCCTATCTCTCCCAATCTCTCTTTATCTCTGTCCCTCTCTCCATACACACAAACACACACACCTGACTGTTGGGTGAGGATTCCTCTCCTCTTCTGGCCTCCACACTGAAGCACCAGGATGCCACGTGGCTGCCTAGACCTGATTGATAACAGGGGGCCAAGCAGGAAATGAGTGCTGGGATGAACAGCTTACACTAAGCAGAACTGACAGTTTATACATTTATTCAACAAATATTTATTGAGTGCATTCTGTGTATGAGACACCATGCTTAGAAAGTACCAAAAAGTCAGCTGAGGAGAGAACAATCCCAAATTGACTAACCCAGGGGATACCTGGTTAGAATAAGTCTGAGATGAACGTTGTTATATCTGAAACAGAGGAGGCCTTATGAAGATCTGCTGTGGCTAAAGGATGAACTAGTAGAGTCCACCCCAAGAGCCTAATTCTAAAATTACATAGAGACTCTATCTCTAATATCATAGTGTTAAGGTAATGAAATTAAACACTGGGTGTTCGTTCTTTTGCAATTTTTCTCTAATTGTTATCTGTGAGCAATAATATGGGTAATTTAATCAAATTTATGATCTATAAGGATTGAGAATGTCTATGTTAGTTCTGTGTTTATGAGGTCACCTGACTGATGAGTTATTGTTACCAAAAAGTGAGCATCTGTTGGCAATCAAACCTGTGTGCAAATGTAAAAATAATTAACTTAGAATGCCTAGTTAAGAATTATTGCTGAAGCCTCCAAAATAATAAGTAGTGGCAAGTATGTCTCTGAAGTCTAAAGAAATAATTTGTGACTTTCCAGCGATCTAAGATTATCTAGGCACTTTCATGAGCACAGATCATCAACAGTTGACTGTGGGATATTTACCTTCTTCCTAACACCGGGTATAATCTCTGTTTCTGTTCAGGCATCCTTAGGACCAAAATAAGAATGTTTTGCTCTTTTTACCACCTACTCCCTGTTACTCACAGACTGGCTGAGGATTCTGGCTTTGGCATTTGTTACTGTTTTTCCATCGTGCTTTTAAAAGTCTCTCTTTCTTTCTCTCTCTCCTCTCTCTCTCTCTCTCTCTCTCTCTCTCTCTCTCTCTCTCTCTCTCTTCCGCCCTCCCTCCCTCTCACCTTCCCTCCCTCCTTCTGTCTCTCTCTCTCTCTCTCTCTCTTTCTTTCTTACCCACCTTAAATGTCCTTTTCTATTCTTGTTCTACCAACTCTCCCTGGATAATCTCACTCCCTCCCAAATCTGTGAATCTAACCCTGGCTGCTCCCCCGAGTTCCAGTAGTGTATTTCTGACACATTTCTTCACATCTCCATCTGGACGTCTCACAGGCACCCCAAAAACTGTGTCACAAACTGCATTCCATGTGTTTCTGACTCACATTTATCCCTCCTTCCCTGTGCCCCATATCAGGTAATGGAATTTCCATCCAGCAACCTGAGCCATCCTTAACTTTTCTTACCTTACACATTCTGTTGGTCATCTCGCCTCCCAAAGAGTTCTCCAATACACTGCGTATCCCCACTTGTGCCTTGGTTCAGGCTTTCCTAATCTCTGCTTCCATTCCTGCAGCCTGTATCCTCCTTTAGGGCAAGGTATTTCTTGTCCATTACTGGATCCCCATCAAAAGGCAACAGTCACTATATGCATTCACCAAGAAATGGCAGAGTGAGAACCATGGACTCTGGACCCAGACTGTCTGGGTGTATTCCCATCTTTTACAGTTATTAGATGCATGTCACATACATCCCAGCTTCTTCATTTGTAAAAATGGATTGTCATGCAAATTAAATGAGAATACGTATGTAATACATTCATAGCAATGCCTGACATATACACAGTAAAGTGTTAGCTATTATACTCAAGAAATGTGTATTAATTGTTCCTTCATAATCTATTTGCAGCCTGGGTGTTGGTTTAAAAAAAAAAAAAAAAAATGTAATCATATCAACCTTCTACTTGAAATCATTCACCAGCTGCCCATCACTCACACAAAAAAGTTCAACTTTCCTACATCCAGGTCTTTGCCTGCTGGCGCCTTTGCCCCTTGTTGCTCACTGCTCTTTTGTCAGGTCAGCCCCTTCCCGCCTCCTCATCTAGGTTCATGCTCATCTGCTTGCCTCTCAGCCAGCTAACAAACTCTTTCCCGGCTTTCAATACCCAGCTCAAATGGCACTTGCTCTTCCATGTGGCTCCCCTAGATGGAGCTGCTTGCCGTCTGTCTATGCTCTATTATAACAACTTTTAGGCTGCATTATATTATTCTTTGTTTATCTCTCTCTCCCTTTGTAGCCTCCAATGGGAGTTACATTAAGGGAAAGGTACCCTCTTGTCAGACCATAGATTTTTATATGATTTTTGGTATGGAAAATGGGGTCATCCTAAACATGCAGTATTTACGTAACAGGAAGGAAGGAGGGCAGGCCATAAATCCAGTGATCCTGTGGGCAGTGAATGCTGTGCTTTCCTTTGTGCTCCTGACTGGGCAGCACTGAGCCCCAGGAACCTGAGATTCTATTAGGGAACCCTACAGGGCCAGTATTCCAGGCAGCAGGACAAGTGACCCAAATAGATTTTTTTTGCCTTCTGGCCTTTACCCCTGTAGGTCTTGAGAACAAAAGAGGTGGGAGGCAGATGTTTCAGGCAGCCTAAATGCAGCCTCTGCTCAGGTCTGGCTATAGCTGCCACCTGAACTCACTGCTCTCTCTCTCTCTGTTTCTCTCTCTCTCTCTCTCTCTCTCTCTCTCTCTCTCTCTCTCTTTCTCTCTCTCTCTCAATGCCTGCATATTCCACACACAACATAGCATCCACCGGAGAAGGTATCAGAATCCGTGCCTGGGGCCAGATGGGCTTCTAGGCTATATATGGTTGGTCCAGCCTTTAGCCTTTGTTGTCCCCTGGTACTTCAAGGATGGGAGCCAAGTGGCAGAACATCTGAAGCTCAAGACTCTTGGTTTCCCTGGCACATCAGCTCATCTCCTTGTAATGATAAGTGTAGTATTTGGGATGGCAGTATAATTCCAAGGACATTTTGCAGTCAAGGGTTTTATGGCATTGATGCATACTTTGAGCCCTCAAATATACCTGTGAGTGGAGGGGGAAAGAATATGAAAAACCAAAAACATTTGTATTTGACGTTAGAGTATATCATGTAGTTTTCTGTCTCTTTTTTTCTGCAGCAGCAATTTACCTAATGATGTTTTGCTCACATTAATATTAAAGTGAGTTTGTATTCCTCAAGCACACTCTGTTATAGCAAGGCATCATCAGAGTGTGGTAGAAGCCAACCTGGGATTCAGTGTTTGGCCCATAGAACCCCCACATGAATAAATCTCATCCAAACAGTTCATTGTTGCTGGGTGCAGTGGTGCACGCCTGTAATCCCAGCCACTTTGAAGGCTGAGGTAGGAGTATCACCAGGGTTTGAGGCTATGGTGAGTTATGACTGCACTGCAGCTTGGGCAACAGAGCAAGACCCCATCTCTTAAAAAATTAAATAAGTTAAAATAAAAACTCAGTATTGACATCTTCAAGGAGATTGGGAATACGTGTAAGATGGTGGTTTGTTGACTCACGTCTCCTAATTTATAAAGCACTTCCACGTACAGTCTCTGGTTTAATGGAACAATGCCGTGAAGCAGGTAGTATGATTCTCATTGTACAGGACAAAATTCTGAACTCAGTGAGCCCAGTCAGTGCAGAGGAAAGAGGAAAAGCAACACAATGTTGCAGGGGGGCATTGAAACCAGGTTTTTGGTCTCCAAATCCCCATACATGTCCAACTACCTGTCTTTATGGTATCATAGGTGTATTTCTTTCAGTGTCAACGCTATGCTTTAGGTGATTTTTCAAGATCCTTTCCCATCTGAGGATACTATCTCTGATCCCAGAGAGGGTCCCAAGCCAGCTAGAATATCCGAGACTCCCTGGAAAATGTGAGCTTACCATTTTCCCTCCATACCAACTGGTTCCACCTTTGGTTAACAAATGGGAAAGTTTTATACTCTGTTCTTTTTCTCTTCTTAACTCTCAGCTAGAGTCTTCTTTCTCAAGGAAAAGAAAAATCAGACAGTGTTTAAAAGTGAAGGAGAAATAGGCTGGGCACAGTGGCTCACTCCTGTAATCCCAGCATTTTGGGAGTCTGAGGTGGGCAGATTATGAGGTCAGGAGTTCGAGACCAGCCTGACCAACATGGTGAAACCCTGTCTTTACCAAAAATGCAAAAATTAGCTGGGCATGGTGGTGCATGCCTGTAATCCCAACTACTCAGGAGGTTGAGGCAGGAGAATCGCTTGAACCCTGGAGGCGGAGGTTGTTGTGAGCCAAGATTGCAACATTGCACTCTAGCCTGGGCGACAGAGCAAGACTCTGTCTCAAAAAGAAAAAAAAAAAAAAAAAAAAAGGGGGGGGGAAATAAATGCTGACATTAAATTAATGCATGACATTGCTGGATATATTACCCGTTTTTCAAGAAGGTCTGTTTCATTTTAGAAAGACTGTCTAGGAAAATGGAGAACAATGCTAAGTAAACCAGTGAATCATTTCTAATACTGCTTAATACTCTGTTATAAGAAAATGGAAAAGGAATAGAGTTCTATTCCTTAAAGCTAAGTAACATGATAGCCCATATAATGGAAATATGGATCCCTGAATGTATAATCATATTAATATTAGTTATTTACTGAGTGCCTCTCTCTGAAGAAGCTCGAGGTGTGTTATCAACATTATTTTAGTAATTCTCACGGCCCCTCTTCATGTGGATTAAGGTGCTCCGTTCATGGTGCTCCTTTCTATGGGAGAAGATAATAGCACCCAGGTAAGTTGAGTGACTTGCCTAGCACCACCACTCAGCAAGAACAGGTCAGTGCCAGGATTAGAATGTGGGTCTCCTCACACCAGATTTTCAGCCAGTAAGTGAAAACAGATACACTAGCATATGAGTTCTATGGGCAACAGACCCATCTGGGTGCTTTACGTGGATAGGAATTAATTACTTGCTTCCTTTTTTCCTCTTGGAGTCAGAGGTGGAAAGCGCATGCTAAACCAAAATATCAGCAGGACAGTCCATTGCAGACACACTGAGGGAGGCCATCCATGGGATCCTGCTGAGGGTCAGGAGAAAATCACCTCCTCCTTCCTCTCCCAGAAGGAGTCTTGGAGAGATTGCATTCTCTTACCTCTTCAGCCCTGGACAGTGTTTGAGTGACCATTGGGCACTGCTGGGAGTTGACTATATCACAAGCAACCTTTCTATAAATTGCCATTTAGTTCTAAAGACTGTAAAAAAGCACATGAAGGACCCTTTGTCCTTGGCTATGCTGGGAAGGGATGGAGTTTCAGGAAAGAAGAGAGCTGGTATCACACATTTGTATAGGGAAATGGTGACTAGGCTACAGAGCCCTAACACAGATCCAAGAGAACCTGCCACATATCTGGTCCACTCTGTCAGTGACTTCTTTGGGAAGGCTGAGGAGGGATTGAGTTCTAAAGGTTGGAATCACTGGCTTTTAAGAGTCCTCATTCCAGAAGAAAGCCTGGTATTGCCCTAAGTGCTTCTCTGGAGAGCCCTAGAGGAACTCTCATGATGCATATATTACAGCCATAGAAACTCCAGGAGTTCTGAAAAGTGGCCGTAGCCAGATAGCATTCTTCCCCAAAGCATCTTTAACATGTGTCACCATAAGAGAGAAAGTATAGTATTTCTTGTCCATTGAGGAAGGCATCAGTATAAAAGGAAGTTCCCGCCTTTGTAACACACCATCTCCCCACTCTCCCTTCACTCACGGCTACCATTAGACAGAAGAGGAGTGAACATACATATAGCTCTATGTGTTAACTCACTGAATTCTCAAAACAACCCCGTGAGGTAGGTTTTATTATTTCCTGCATGTTACACGGGAGGAAACAGAGACCTAGAGGTTACCCAGCTTACCCAGGATTGCGTGTCTTGTAAATGGTAGGGCCAGAATTCAATCTTGCACAGTCTGGCTCCAGAGTCTAGGTTTTATTCACTACCTGTCCTGACTGCCTGGCTCTGGTGTCCCTGTGAATCTGGCTTCAGACTCTGGGAAAGCAATTGCATTCTTCCTAGAATGTCATTTCTTCCAGTATATATAGAGTGAAGTATCAATGAGCTAACAGATTATTTTTAAGGATACGAGGAACGTTGGGCATGCAAGGGGAGTTTAATGCTACTTCACAGCTCCATGGATAGCCCCACTACTATCGTGCAAAGGACCTACACACACCAGGATTGTGGTCAGTTGATGACCAGCCCTTTGCATCTCTCCCTCCGTCAAAGAGCATCAGGGATACTGATTGACGGTCAGTCTGATGCACAGTACAAATGTCAAGGGAGCTAATTCTAATTTTGCTGCGGTCTAATTTTCAATTTCATCAGCAGAGCTTGACCTGTCTCCAACATTCGGGGCATAGACTATATATAATCACCAATCTACTTCCAAAGTGGTTGTATTCACCGGAAGGAACTGGCCAACTCACAGTCAACAGAAACGTGTATAAATCAATACAAACATCTATAAATACAGCAGAGTCACAATAAATGGTGATGGGTATAAATAAATAATGTTCAAGAGTACTCTAAGAGGGTGTGTAGGTTGAGAGTTTGCTGGCATTGGGGAGAAGGCGTGGGATTAATTAGGGAATTTATTGAAGTAAATAAAGATGTGAAGATGAAAAGGAGAGGAAGATGCAGTACAGCTGCCATTTGAATGAAGGAGAGTGTGGCATGCCTATGGCACAGCTTGATGAATGAGCACCAGAGAAATTGAAGCCATCACCAATGATTTGAGCGAGGCACTTAACCTCCCTGGGTCTCAGTTCTTCCATCTGTCAGTATGGAAAATTGGGTATTGAAATCAAGAGAACATAGTGAAGCACTTTTAGTTTTTCAAAAGAAAGGCATCACCGTCATACCTCCTTTGGGCTAAGGAAAATCAATTATTTGGAAGAAATGCCTATGGCATGTGACACCTGACTTGCCCCAAGCGCCAGTAACTCATGTCTTTTGGGAAGAAAGTGATCTAAACCATCCACATAGAAAAAAATGGGCTAGGCGCAGTGGCTCAAGCCTGTAATCCCAGCACTTTGGGAGGCCGAGACGGGCGGATCACGAGGTCAGGAGATCGAGACCATCCTGGCTAACACGGTGAAACCCCGTCTCTACTAAAAAAAAAAATACAAAAAACTAGCCAGGCGAGGTGGCGGGCGCCTGTAGTCCCAGCTACTTGGGAGGCTGAGGCAGGAGAATGGCATAAACCCAGGAGGCGGGGCTTGCAGTGAGCTGAGATCCGGCCATTGCACTCCAGCCTGGGCGGCAGAGCGAGACTCCGTCTCAAAAAAAAAAAAAAAAAAGAAAAGAAAAAAATGGTAGGCACTCAGAATCTTGCAAGAAACATACTTCTCTTTGGCATCATAGAAACAGCATGGATTCAGCCTAAGCCAAGGCTGTATAAGCCCGGACCCAGATCTCAAATGACTGCCCATTCCTTGTTCTTCTGGTTGGCGTCAGTCAATCACAAGTAGAATCAGATGTTGCCTTGCCAACGTGACTGGTATGTTTCTGGGGGAGCTTTGTTCATGTCTTGGTTTTTGTTTGTGTGATGTTCTTTGGTCTCTAGGAATTTTTCCCACAGCTGTGCATCATTCCTTATCACCCTTAACCAAATATGGCAGCTTTAAATAGTGCTGTCATTTTCCTCAATTTCACCTGTTGTGATATAATCAGGTATAGATTTCTGACATTGAGCATCTAATGGGGTTTCAGATTCAGAAAGCAACAGTAATAGATTTTTCAGTTGAGAGACAGATTGAAACAGTCATAAGTGACAGGGCACGTGGAATTCATGCACATTTGCTCAGAGAAACTCTGGGGTCAAAAAAGACCCCAGGAGTGGACCACACTAGTGATTTCTATTGCGGTAGGTGTATAGGCATGATCGGCTCCTTTACTGATTCCAGACTCTGTATATGGATCCTGCCCTCTCTGTGTCTTCCTGTGTCTGCCTCTGGCTCTTAGGATGATGAAGGAAGCACAGTCAAGCCGTGATGGACACAGGAATGATTAACTGGGGACCTGGATTCTGCTGCTCTGGAGTCCTTTGCCTTCTGTTAGAGGATTTATGTAATGATGGGATGAGACAAGCTCAAATGATCTCCTCATTCTTCTCCTGTTCCCTTCCCTAAGTTACTGGGTTTTGTCCCCCAGTTGTTTCATTTTTCCAATAATACCTGAGTGTTGTCTGCAGACTGAGCATGGATCCACAGTGGGTCAAAGAACTTGCAATTGGTATCAAAGGGCAGTTCCGTGGTCTGAGCCCATACTGTGAAAGAAAAACACTTTCAGATAGACCATATGAGAGGTCATTGTCATGCTGCCGAAAGGCCACAGTGCCCAAGAACAGCTATTGTTTTTGGCAGAGGATGAGTATTCGCGTCCTCTCTGTGTACCCTCCAGCTCTTGTCCCAAAGAGGAAAGTAAAACTGCACCGCAGGTAGAAGGAAACACAGTGTGCCCACTGGCTCCCTAAGAAGGAAGGGAAAAGCATCCAGAAGAGGAGCTGGAAATCACCCATGATGGGGGCTATGCAGATACAACAGGAGCGTGCAGAACTGTCTGCTCCCACCTGCCTCAGATGCGGCCGTGGAAACAGCTATTGTTACTTGGAGTTTCTCAGCTTCTTCTAGCTTCCTCTGAATAATGAAAGCTCAGAGGGCTGGTTGAGTTTAGCTCGGTATTGGCATAGGGAGTTCCCTTTTGTGTTTCTGGGAACCCCAGTGTAAAAATGACATACCTTGATAGTGACAGTAGGTTGCGCCATGGCCGATATGATCTTGAGCTTAAACGCTGACCTGTTTAACGCTGACCTGTTCATAGAACCCTGAGCTTAGTACTGATTTTCAGTCCTATCCATGGACTTCCTGGATTTCTGCCCTCATAGAATCATAGTGTTTTCCATTTACAATAGTCCTTAGAGCGCATCTAAGTCCAGTGGTTTTATAGTAAATGAAAGAAACCAGCCTGGGACAAGACAGGGTAGCAGCACGGGGCTGCAGAGAACGTGCCCTGTCTCCAGTGGGCAGCCCACACTCAGCTTCAGCCAATTGGGAACTTGGACTCAGTGGTGCCAAGATCGCCCCATTTTTTAAAAAGCCAGAAATCTAGATTTGTATGTGAAGTTACCTAATTATTTAACGCTAGCAACTAATACAAACGAGGTAGATGCTACAGGGTAAACCAAGTCTGTGGGCTGTATGCGTCCATAGGCCACTGGTCACCTCGGATCATAGTCACCTCGGATCTAGTCCCACTCCAACTGAGGCCAGAGAGGGGTGGGGACTTGCCTGAGAGCACACGGCTAAAGACTTGGAGCAGATGACTTGACTCCATCCTTCTCATTCCCTTTTGTTTCCCCGTGAAGAATGGTGGGGAGCTTGGCGCCCAGGATTCCATTCCTGGCTCCATCGTCTGGCTCACAGGACTCTGGCCAAACTCATCCCTGGCCTTGCAACGTGTTTTCCCACAGCGCAGTGGTGTGAGCCCTGGGCTTTGAGTCAGGAAACATGGGCTTGTTTGGGTCCCGGCTCTTCCACTTACATGCTGTGGAACCTTGGGCACATCTGTGACTGCCCTCGGCTTTGGCTTCTTCACTTGTAAAATGAGAATAATAACTTATGCCTCCCAGGACTGTTGTGAGGTTGACAGGGGACGGTCTCACTGTGTGAGATCACCCCGCAAACAAAACCCGGAGATTCCGGTTGTATTAGCATCCTTGTGAAAAAGATGTGAATGTCTAAGAGGGATGCTGTGGTCGAATCCAGCAGTGCAGACGGCAGCAGCTCAAAGGTGCTCCCTGAGTCCATCCTGGACCCCCATGGAGGACACAGGGTGGTACTTCGGAGCACTGAGGGTTGTTCCTCTTTGCCAGCACAAAGCCTGCCTCATCCCAGGAAGTGGCATGGCCCCTGCTGCTGTTCTGTGTCACCTGCTGAGGTCAGGGCTGGGTGGTGGTGTTTGCCCAGCCTGGCTACACCCTCATTCCCAGTGTCATTTAAACCAATCACCCAGAACCCAGAGAAATGGGACCTGGGGCCAGACCCATACTCACTACCTCCTCTGCCCTGCCCTGCCTGCCCCAAGGTCATTTTGACTGAATGTGTGCGGTGAATCTTGTTTTTCTCTCCATTTCCAGGGACGCAAACCCGGCTATTTCTCCTTCCTGGACCCATTTTCTCCGGGCGTCTGGCTCTTCATGCTTCTAGCCTATCTGGCTGTCAGCTGTGTCCTCTTCCTGGTGGCTCGGTATGCTCCTCTTCCCTTCCCTGTCCTCACACCGCCACCTCGTGTTCACCTCTGGGAACTGCATGGGGAGGGGGTGGGGAGGAGGAGAGGAGTGGGTTGGGAAGATCTTGGTGCCAAACTAGAGGGACAGGAGAAGGACTGGGGACCTGAAATGCTCTCTGCCCCACTGTCGACCTCACGCTGCCCATCCAAACATTCCCCACTGTGCACGATGCAGACAGGTGGCTTGGCTTCTGCACCTCTGCCTCCTGTCCCTCCCACTTCCCCCCAGAGCCCCACCCAAGCCCCCTGCTTGTGTAGGAGCCCTGGGAACAGAGGAGGGGTGAGGGTGGCAGGAAGATGACTCTCATTAAGCACTATGCATTTGGCTGCCCTGGCATCAGTCATTGCCACAAAGGATCTGCCACAAAGTGCTGAATGACAAGAAACAGAGCCTGCGAATCTGGACTGGGGGCACTGGGGACTGCAGTGGAGCAGGCCAGGGAGAAGGCCTCCTATGCAGACAGCCTGGGTCTGCCTCTGAAAACACAGCTGCCTTGTCAAATGCGAACCATGGAGGCTGGTGGCAGGAGGCAAGGAGACGGGATGGAAAGAGGCGTTTTCAAGAAGTGCTGAGTTGAGACACATGGGCCGGGCTTGGAAGTGGGGAGAATAAGCCCTGCCTGATCTGCAGGAAACCAGGGGCTGCCCTGGCCCTATGGAAAAACCCGAGGAACAGCCTGAGGCTGTGGCCTCCCAAGAATGTGCACAGAAAAGGTAGTTTCGCTCGAGGCCACAGGCTATTGGACCAGCCTGAGCTGCAGGAGAGCCAGCTTAACCCTCCAGAAGTGGAATGAGCCCTGGTGGCTCCCAGGCCACTCACTCAGGTCCCTGGTGCTGCTAGCCCTCCACTTACTGCAGTGGAGGCTCACAAAGGGCTGTTATATGGGAGCCGAGAGCTACTCGGGAGGAGCTTCTGGAAATCTGTCCGTGGCTCTGTTTGCAGGTGTCTCCTCAGTTATTACCTTTGCCTCCAGGCCACAGGGGCAGGGCAGACCGTGTTAGAGTGCACATCCCATCTCTGTGGCGTGGGTGGGTCTTCCCCGAGGGCATGTTCATTCACTGGATTGAGGGGGCACTCGGGGATGGAGCTGCTGCACGGTGAGCCCTAGGGAACCACGGGCTACCTAACCCCTGGGGGCACTTCCTAGCCTGCCAGAGAAGGGTTGCATCAACCTGTCTGCACATACCTCTTCCAGTGGAGACCAAGGTCCCCAAGATCAGGAAGGTCTTTGGGGCCAAGATGCAGCCAAAAAAGACAGGCTTTGCTGACAACCTGGTCATTTTCAAACGTGGCAGAGTTTGCTGCTCAGGTGCCACCAACCCCTCTCGGGCCTGTAGGCATGGCCACTGTTGAGTATCTGCTGTCAGTGACGGCCTACGAGACGGGGAGCTAGCACGCTGTCTGACACTTCACCTCTCCACTTTGCCACACTGCTGCCGCGTTAGAAGGCTGTCTACGTGAGCCCTGGCGCCACTGCTCTGTAATTCACATTTGCCCCTTGGATGTGAGCCCTTGTGTGTGGCATGCCACAACACTCAGGTCACCTCAAGGGCCCTGAAAAGTCCTGGGGCTTGGTAAGCAGATACATACACGCCTGCTTCAGCACGCCTGCAGCAGCCTGGAGCTTTCAACCAGCCCTGGGATGTTACACTGCCCCCTTCCCTCCCCTCCACATCCAAACACATTCCCTCCAGCATCTAGCATCACGGAAAGGTTAACAGAAAATGTGCTAAAGGGCTAACCATACGGCCTCTCTCTCCTCACTACGCGCACACACACACGCACACAATACTGGAGTCTAAGGTATTCTGTCTTAAGGTAGTGATTTTCAAACATGGTTCTATGGACTGCAAAGGCTCCTGGGAGCAACCAGAGCCTTTAGGGGTGAAATGACAAGAGACTGGGTCCCCAACTCCTCCTCATCCAGACCAGCTCTACTGTTATTTCTTATATATTGTACTTCAGGGTAAGATTTTACAGGGAAAAAAAATGTCTGAAAACGACAGCTCTTTGGTAGCCATTGCCAAGCGAGCTGACTTCAGAGTCCCGTAGGGAGCTTTTAGACATTTGAATTCTCCGGTCCCATGAGCTCAGAATCTCTAGGGGAAGGGCCTGAGAATCTGTATCTTTGAAGTTCTGCAGATCCCACCAATGGTCCGTAGGCTTGGGAGCCAACAAAGTGGGGCACCAGAGTGCCAGCCAGCTCCTCAGGACCCGCACAGAGGGACAGAGCACATCTCACAGGTCAAGGGGCCAATGCTGACACGTTTGTGTTGTACTCGGGGGGGTGGGGCAGGCGCAGATGGAAATGGGAGGCAGCGACAGTAGGAACACCAAGTGCACATCAGGCCGGGTGCAGGAAAGAGCAGTGTGAAGATAACACCGAGCATACAGCACCCCACCCGCCCTGGGGGGTGCACACCTGTGCATACTGTTTCTCTCGTCAGAGCTGGAAGACTTTGAGTACAAAATGGGCCAGGGCTGCAAGCATGTCCCTGGCGGGCGGGGGAAGAGCAGGCATTCTGGGCATCAGAGGGGCCATTCAGAGAGACGCCAGTGGTGCAGCTGAGAGGGAAAGCAGGGTAGTGTCTGCATCTCACCCCAAGGCACAGAGCTTAGAGCAGCCCTTCTCAGCCCCATGCGTGCATTACAGTCACTGGGGAGCTTTAAGCAAACACTGATGCCCAGGCCCCACCTGAGCCAATGAAACCAGAATATTTGGGAATGGAACTCAAGCAGCAGCAATCTTTTTTTTTTGAAAGCCTCCGCGGAGGTCTGAAACACAGACAGGGGATAGCCTGGCTTTAGACACCAATCAGGCCAGTGGCTCTCAGTGTGGACACTGGCCTGGTGGTGTCAGCACCATCTGGGACTTGGGAATTCTTAGGCTTCACCCCAGACTTACCGATGCAGAAGTTTTGGGGCTGGGCCCAGTCATCTGTGTCAGCATACCGGCGTGGTGGTTCTGAGGTAGGCTAAGGCTGGAGGACCACTGCTCTAGGCTGGGGGTCTTCAAACCGTAGTTCTCATCACCCTGTCAGTGGCAGTGACAGAACAAGCAGCTTCCCAGCCTGTCCACCTCTTGACACTCCTAGCCTCAAGTGCTCCACTTTCATCTTTTTTTTTTGAGACAGGGTCTCACTCTGTTTGTCCAGGCTGGAGTACAGTGGTGCGATCCTGGCTCACTGCAGCCTTTACCTCCCGGGCTCAAGTGATTCTCCCATCTCAGCCTCTTGAGTAGCTAGGATTACAGGCACGCACCACCACACCTGACTAAATTTTTTGTATTTTTTAGTAGAGACGGGTTTTCGCTGTGTTGCCCAGGCTGGTCTCGAACCCCTGGACTCAAGCAATCCGCCTGCCTCGGCCTCCCAAAGTGCTGGGATTACAGGCATGAGCCACCACACCCAGCCATCCTCTATTTTGTATTTTGGTGTTCCACATCAGAGTTTATTGAGGGTAAAAATGTCTCTTTGATTAAAAAAAAGTTTGAGAACCATCAACCCAATTCAACCTGCTTCATTTTTTTTTTTTTGGTTGTGAAACTCCAAGTCCAGCAAAGGGAAGTGGCTTGGTCAAGGCCACAGGCCAGTCTCAGAGATGAGACCAGCCAGAAGAGCCTGCCCATGTCCCTTCACACCCCGCCTCCGTGGCACTAGTATATGTTCCTTTTCTCCCACAGGTTGACGCCCTACGAGTGGTACAGCCCACACCCATGTGCCCAGGGCCGGTGCAACCTCCTGGTGAACCAGTACTCCCTGGGCAACAGCCTCTGGTTTCCGGTCGGGGGGTTCATGCAGCAGGGCTCCACCATCGCCCCTCGCGCCTTATCCACCCGCTGTGTCAGTGGCGTCTGGTAAGGCCCCAGGCAGAGGTGAACCAGGCCAAGTGGGGTGGGGACACAAAAGGGGCCGTCTGATAAGCCGGCTCTAGCTGCTAGAGCCCCAGAGCCTCTGCCTCTTACAGCAGACCCACGCAAGGAGCCGAGTGCTTTCTGCCAACTCAGAAGCTTGGGGCAATGGATGGGGCCTGCTCTGTGCCATTTGGTCCCCTTCCCCTTACTCACTCTCTGGGGTCTGGATGCAGACGGGAACAAAGGGAGGAAGGGAGAGGAGGTGACAAAACAGCCTTGATGAATTTCAGCAAAGCAATGGTAACTTCCTGACCTGAAAATGACCTGAGGTTTGAGAAGGCATATGCAGATGTATGCAAATATGAGCCTGCTGGCAGGAAGTCCCTGCAGTAGGAAGCCAGCCTGGCTGCCACATCACGCCCCCTCTACCAGCCTTCTGAGGCTTTGGGTCTCTGCCCCTGGCTCTGGGGGCTTGCTGACCTGTTCATCTCAGTAGGTGTGGGAAAATGCAAACTCTTGTCGTTCAGAGTTGAGCAAATGATTCAATGTGTGGGAAAGCTCTTTGAAAACTTGAAAGTGCTATATAAACATATGGACTGGTCATTGTTATTAGACCACTATGGGGGCAAAGGAAAAACAAAACGAAACAAATGTGTGTGTGTGTGTATGTATATATGTGTGTGTGTGTGTATATATATTTATGTGTGTATATATATATATTTATGTGTATATATATATATATTTGTGTGTATATATATATATTTATGTGTATATATATATTTATGTGTATATATATATTTATGTATATATATTTATGTGTATATATATATATGTATATATATTTATGTGTATATATATATATGTATATATATATATATAGCCTGGAGAGGCACATTTGCAGAACACAACTTTTTTGATCCTTTCTTAAAGATCTGCTGTGGGTTTGGCTGCCATAGCGTACAGGACTTATGACCTTGGTTCTCTCCCTTCCTTCTCAGCCTGTTTAGCCAAAGGAAAAGGACAGGTGATGTTTCCACCCTTGAGTACTGGTGCCCAGAGTGGGTGGTCTGGACAGAATTACCGGAGGAGCCACTGGGCTGTTAGGAAGGTGAAAATGCAGCTAAGACAGCCACGCCTTCCTGTCTGGGGTTTCCATTTTCCCTGATAAACAACAAATGTAGCAGGATTTAAACTTGGGCGAGATGCTCGCCTATTACCAGATAGTTTGGCGATGTCACTGAGTAGATCACCATGGAGAACGGGAGCTCAGGTCCCCAGGAAGAAGGATGGACAGTCCCAGCAAGGAGAGTCACGGAAGTCCCACAACATCCGGGAACCTGGGCAGAAGCCCTGGGAGAGGAGCATGCCAGGATGTTCATCTCCCTGGGGCTTTTCCTTCTGGGGAGTGCCTGCTCACACGGATGGATGCAGCTAGGGCCCCACTGCCCACTTCATCCGCTTGTCAGCTCCACCCTTACCCCAGGAAATCCCTCCTCCAGGACCCAGCCGTCCTGCAGGTTGCCCTGTCCTGAGGGGAGGACTCAGCGCTGCTTTAAATAGCTGGCCGCAGGTGGCTTGGTCACTCTGTTCCAGAGCGTGTGTGGGAAGGGGCTCAGCACAAATGTGAAGCCGCTGTGACAGGCCTGTGCCAGCCCCGACTCCAGGTGGTCAGTGCGCTTTTCTCCCAGCACACTAACAGTTCCTAGTTCTTAAATCAGGGCCTCGGTTTGGTCCGTTCCGTGGAGGAGTAAGGGGTCAGAAGACAGGGCCATCGTGGCCTACCTTGACCTCCTCACCCAGAGCATGAGATAGAAAACGCCATGTCGCTGGAGAGAATGCCAGTTTGACAACTGAAAATGCCCTTTGACTCGGGAGCGAGGCTCCACTGACCCCTCCGGAAGCGGGCATCATTCCCTTTCTCAGCAGAGCCGATGGGCTTGCACTGAGCCGCTTGTGCCCTCTGACCAGTTTCCTTGGGACCAGTGGCCTAAGTAGCCAGCTGGGGTGTAGCCAGAGTGTAGCCATCTCTGAGTCATGTCCACACCTAGGGCTCATTAACCCCCAGCACACGCCACCACAGCTAAGCAGCTGCAGAGCGCTGGCTTCCTCCTGGGGACCGCCCTGCCCCAGGCCTCTTCTTAGGGATGGTCATGAGAAGCACCTTCCAATAGGGGAGAAGAGCTGAAGCAGGAGAAGGGAAAGCAGACCTTGGGCATAGAGGGGCACCTGCTACTCACAGGTCACAGATAGGGAAGGCAGAAGGAGGCAGCCAGGTGATTTTCATCCCATTTTCAGTCTGATGGTCTCTCTAGACATTTCTCTATATCTCACATCCCTCTAGTCCTTTACAGATTGCTGATCACTCGTGATATATTACTTCATTTTATCTCACAACTCTCCAGCGACAGGCAGAGCAGGCATGATTATCCCCACATATTTATTAGACAAGTAAATGAGCTCAGCGTAGGTGAGTGGTTTCCCCACGGTCTCACAGTGGAACACAGCCAGAACCAAAACCCAGTTCACTTGCCAGTGGTCTGCCAGGTAGACGTGCCCATCGAGTCAGAGGAGGCCCCTGTTGCTTCACTCCTGGGGAGGCAGCCAGCAAGAGCTCTTGGTCACAATGGCAAAAAGGGCAATGGGACCTGCTGCTCTTGAAAATCGACCCAGCAGCAGCAAGTTGCCGAGTTCTGTGTGTTAATCGTATGCATCCATCATCAGTGTCTCTATAATGGATAAAGCCTCATGAACTCAGGCTCCACTGATTCAGAATTTGTGATTCTCCATCCCAAACTGTGCTACGATCTCTCTCTGAGCCCCTTGGGATTGGGATGTAGCTCCATACTGTTGACCAGATGGGAGAAGGCTTGTTTAACCCACTAAAATGAACACACAGGTTTTAAGGGATTTAGGATATATGCTGCCTGAGCTGCAAAATTATTCTAATTTTAAATGAGTTCTGTCGATTCAATAAAACAATCTTCTAATTTGAAATGGCATGACCATTGTGAGAGTATTTTCTAATTCCAGCCTTTCAGCAGTTCAAAGGTGCTTTTCACCAGGTCATCTTTACTAAAGATTTTCTGTTACAATTTACAGAACTGGTTTTAAAATACAAATTTTATCAGATGGCACAGGGGCTCACGCCTATAGTTCCAGTTCTTTGGGAGACTGAGGCAGGAAGAACTCTTGAGCCTGGGAGTTCTAGGTTGCATTGAGCCCTGATTAAGCCACTGCATTCCAGCCTGAACGACAGAGCAGGACCCTGTCTCCAAAAAAAAAGAATTTATCGGCCAGGTGCGGTGGCTCACACCTGTAATCCCAGCACTTTGGGAGGCCAAGGCAGGTGGATCACAAGGTCAAGAGATGGAGACCATCCTGGCCAACACAGTGAAACCCCATCTCTACTAAAAATACAAAAATTTGCTGGGCATGGTGGCACGTGCCTATAGTTTCAGCTCCTCAGGAGGCTGAGGCAGGAGAATTACTTGAATCCGGGAGGTGGAAGTTGCAGTGAGCCGAGATCGCGCCACTGTACTCTAGCCTGGCAACAGAGTGAGACTCCATCTCAAAAAAAAAAAAAAAAAAAGAATATATCAATGTGTTACTTGGCAGGTTGCTTCACTTCTCTGAGCCTCAATTTCCTCACCTGTAAAATTGGGATAAGAATTTTGCCTTCCTGAGCTGTAGGGATTAAGTGAGATAGTGGATGTAGCTCATGGTAGATGATCAGTGCCTGGCAATGCACATTTGAAGGTTGGCTTCAGCACGAGGAGGCGAGGAAGCCCTCCTGCTCTAGCTCTGAACAGAGCCCTTGGAGCTGGCACGCGCAGCTCATTCACTAGCTCATTTCTCACAGTCTCCAAAACTGTCTCATGTGCATGGACTATACCTCTTCTGAATAATAACCCAATAATCATCTCCTTTAGGAAATAAGAAAAACAAATCAGCTGTCTTCTTCCAGGCAGTGCTCACCAACTCGATTCATTTCTGTTGACATCATATGCCCTGCCTCCTTTCTCTTCCCCCACTAAGCTGAAAGCTCTTTCAGAAGAAAGATGCCTGGTCTCTCCCATGTCACAGCAGGACTGGGGTTGGGGGCCAAGACTCCAGGGAGTGCCCGGGCAATGATGACTTCCTCGTCTTTTCCTACATAGGTGGGCATTCACGCTGATCATCATCTCATCCTACACGGCCAACCTGGCAGCCTTCTTGACCGTGCAGCGCATGGATGTGCCCATTGAGTCAGTGGATGACCTGGCTGACCAGACCGCCATTGAGTATGGCACAATTCACGGAGGCTCCAGCATGACCTTCTTCCAAGTAAACCCCATTTGGTTGCTCACCAACATCGGGAACTGGGCAGAATAAAGTTGAGATGTTTGTCTGCTGGAGATAAAAACATCTCTCGTCATCTCATTATCTCTTTTGAACATATAGTTTGGAGGTCCACATGGGGTTCATTTATCTGCTGCTCCACAAAATACACCTGGAATGAGGTCCCAAAAGAACTTTGTGTTAATATCAGCCAGTGCCAGAGTGGTGATACTTGAGATGATTTTAGGTCTAATGTGGTGGAACCATTTTTTCATTGCCATAGTTTCATGTTTATATTAATGGCCATTAGAAAAAATGTGTATATATGCAGTGAATCAAACTTGTAGTTTTATTTGTATTACTGCATAGAATGAGGTTAACGTATACATTTACATTTTAACAAGTGATTTAAATCGTATAGGTAGTATTTAGAGCAAGATTCATACATGAATGACTGAAGTTTGAGGAACACCAGCTTAAGACGAACTGGCTTCATTGATTCCAGACTTGATAGGTATCAGATAGGGACCTGTTGGCTTCTTTGAGTTTCCCTTGCAAGGCTCAGGAGAAAGCCCTGCCACAGCGATGTGTTTGCCGTCAGGCAAACTGATTGATCACCAAGACTGACAGCCAGACCAGATGGAATAGTGGTTTTCATGTGCCTCAAGCTCTCTTGGGAAGCACGTTTCTCCTGGGGTTAAAAGGTGTCTAACCAACCTAATATCCAAGAAGTTCATTTTCACATGAAACAAGTCCAATGCCTTCAGCTTTCTGTTTTCCAGGCAAGTCTCAGTGCCTACTGGCACAGAGAGCGGTGAAGTCATCGTGCAAACACAGGGTTTGGATAGACCCCCAGAGTTCTCTGACTTGTTATTATTTGTAACACAGCAGCCAGCTTCGTATATGTGATGGATCAACTGGTTTAGGGTGCATAGAAAACAGCGAAACTGCTTCTTCAAAGGGTATCTCTGTATAGTCCTAAATGAACCTAAGTTCACTGCCCCAAATTGAGGGACAAGGAAGGTACCCAACCAGAATTTCAGTTCTGCCGGAAAATGGAGGTTGGCAGTAGAAGAGCTCTTGAGGGTAGATGAGGCAAAACCGATTACCAAATCAGGGCCCTAGCGTCCTGTTGCCTCTTCATCTTTCTATAAAAGGTATCAAAGGCACAACTCCCTCCTCTGCCATTACACAGTGACAGTGAACATCTTGTGTTGAGAGACAGAAAGGGAAAAGGTTCTTGTCTGTGATCAGCGGGTAGAGTAGAGGAAGGGCCAGCATCTTAAGGTGCACTTTGATTCCCTCTCTTTTTAAACCAACGTTTCCTTCCTCTTTTCCCAATCCTGCTTCCTTTTGTTCTTTTCCCAGAATTCCCGCTACCAGACCTACCAACGCATGTGGAATTACATGTATTCCAAGCAGCCCAGTGTGTTTGTGAAGAGCACAGAGGAGGGAATCGCCAGGGTGTTGAATTCCAACTACGCCTTCCTCCTGGAATCCACCATGAACGAGTACTATCGGCAGCGAAACTGCAACCTCACTCAGATTGGGGGCCTGCTGGACACCAAGGGCTATGGGATTGGCATGCCAGTCGGTATGCGGGAGAGGAACAGCCTCTTTGGGTAGCTTTGTCCAGACAGGGTCAGGGTAGATCAAACCACTGAATGCAGCATTGAATCCAGTAACCCCTGTTGCTAGAACCAGTTTAACAGTGACTTTAGGTGGGCATTCTAAAGTTGTTTTTTTTTTTTTTTTAAAGCAAACACACATATTTCTTTTAATCAATGACCAGTGTTCAATCCTTGATTATTAAAGAGTTAGTTGATTAGGTACTGATTGATTAACTAATTTAAAGGGCTAATACTAATTATTAAAGGGCATTGATGCCTTTGGTGTGTATTTAGGCCTTTTGTTCTTCTTCTTGCTTGCTACCCCTTGGCCATTTCTCTGTTGATTGCTATCACTACTAGCAGTGGAAAGAAGGATGAGATGGTGAAATTCAAATCAGTTAATTTTGCTATTTGTTAGCATCACCAGTGAAAAGTTTACTTCTAAAGGAGACGGCCATGATTAGATGAAATGGCTTTCAAATTATTTGTGGATTTCACTGATCCATCTACAGTAGGTTGGTGTGGGTCATTGAGAAGGGGCAGGAACGCTCTGGTGTTCGGCCTGCTGACTGGGTGTCACCCCGTCTCATTCTATTAATAGGAGGGTAGAGATGTTTGGCTTCCAGAAAGGTATCCTAGCTGTGCTTTTTAAAAGGATATTCACACTTTGGACTTTGAGCCTTCACCTGCTAATGGAACCTCCCCAAGAAGATGAGGAGAGGACATGTTTGGCTGCTGTGGTGATTGTGAAGGGGATCTGAATGTTTCTCCAGCCCCTTCTGACATGCACCCTTCCCCCTCCACACACACACCATAGAGAGCCCCTGCTGTAGAGGGTTGTTCTTGCATGAGGGTGTTCTTGTACAAGGCAACAGGGGAAGAAGCGGGAATCGAGGCCATCAGTCTCTGGGAGAAAATTGGTATATGATATGCTCATCTTTGTATTTACAGTACACATCCCTGTTGTTGATCTTTACCTTAGCTCAAAACTCTGTAAATTTGCAGGATTCACTCACACCTGTGGAGTGTAAAGAGCACAGGCTTGGAGTCAGGCAGACCCCGGGATGTGTTCTAGTTACTGGCTGTGGTACCTTAGGTGCATTCTTTAGCCTCAGTTATCTAATTCATAAAATTAGGTTTCTAATACCTACCATATGGGGTTGGGAGGATTAAACCTCATAATCTAGTTAGGTGCCTTACCTTAGTGTCTCACACTGAGCCTGCCTTGGGGGATATTAGTATCCTTCTCATCTCTTACATGGTTTCCTATGTTATTACATATGTGTGTGTGTGTATATATATATACATATATATAATATATATATATAATATACATATATATAATATATATATACAATATACATATATATAATATATATAATATAATATATATTATAATATAATATAACAGTATATATATAATTGTTGGTATTTATGTTGTTTTGAGACCGAGTCTCGACTGGTCTGTCACCCAGGCTGGAGTGCAGTGGCACTATCTAGGCTCACTGCAGCCTCTGCCTCCAAGTTCAAGTGATTCTCGTATCTCAGCCTCCCGAGTAGCTGAGACCACAGGCATGCGCTACCATGGCCAGCTAATTTTTGTGTTTTTAGTAGAGATGGGGTTTCACCATGTTGGCCAGGCTGGTCTTGAACTCCTGACCTCAGGTGATCCGCCCACCTCAGCCTCCCAAAGTGCTGGGATTACAGGCATGAGCCACCACTATTTGACAAAAGCACATGACTTAAATTCTGATCAGAAACCAAGAAAATGAACATAGGTAATAATATGATTCATCACTGAACTCTGTAAATTATGGCACTAGGAGTTCTGTGCACTGTGAACTGGAGGCTTCACTCCGGGTACCCATAAACCTCCACACCCTCTATATACCATTATATTTCATTGGTGTCCACTAATAATACAGATTATGGACCCCTTTGAGAGATATACTCACTGACATTTTGTTTCAAGATGATAGCATGAACTACAAAATGAACTTAAGGCACACTTTGATGATACTCTAGCAATTTAACAAATTTTACCTAAATTTCAAATGCTTCCAAAGTTTTCATGGAACAAAACGATGGAGAGTTGGGGTAAGACAGACCACAACTCTAGAAATTTTCATCAATAACCAAGGAAAAGTGGAAGGAAATGCGTTTGCTCTATATCTGACATGACACTGTTTTCACATTTTATCTCACTTCATAGCCCCCCTGCAAGATATATATGGTTATTCCCATCCTGGAGAGGACAGACTCAGATTCAGAGCTGATAGATTACTTGTCCAAGGTCATAGAATAGGTAGAGAAGCTGGGTTTGAGCCTAGGATGCTTGTCTCCAGTCCCGTAATTCATTTACCAGACCATGTTGCCAATGGGTCCTATCAGCTAGAAAGGACAGGATAGGTGGGAAGGTCCACTCTGAGCTAGCCCAGCTTCCCACATGAGGCTGGAAAGAACATTACACAGTTCACTGATGAGCCAGGATTTAGGTCCAGCTGGGGGTATGCCCAGGAGATACAAGCATGTATATCATTCTTAAGTGGAATGTAAGAGCCTAACTATGGAATAAGCAACGTGGTTGGACCCAGGAAAATTAAGAGAAACAAGGAACAAGATGGAAAATTAATCAGGTGGCTTAGGAGCTAAGTAGGCAACCAACGAGTAAGCAGAATAGGCCTTTCATGTGGCCCCTGGTGTGTTAGGAGGTTGGGTTGAACATGCCTTGAAACTGCTTGAACTGCCTTGCTGGGCTAGACCGTTCTCTCTAAACCTGGAATGTTCATTAGCCTCACCAGCTAACAGCCTCTGTTAGACAGCTCATTCATGTGTCCATTCACTGCAGATGTGTAATAAGTACTTACTGTATTTGAAGCTCTGCTGGTGTTTGCCCAAATTACTTGCACACATTCAGTGCTGCAGCCTTGGGGTTCGGGTCCAACTATGTGTAAGACGCGTAATAAGTACTTACTCTACATGAAGCTCTGCTGGTGTCTGCCCAAATCACATGCACGCATCCAGTGCTATAGGCTTGGGGTTTGGGCGTCCAAGCATAGTTGTGTCTATAGTAGGGAAGGTTCTACTGTGGAGCCATGGGCTGTTCATGGTTGGAAGAGATCTGGGAGATGTTCTGGTTCCTTGCCTCTTAAAGTGTGGTCCATGGCCCAGCAGCATGGACATCACCTAGGGGCTTGTTGGAAATGCAGACTCTCAGGCCCCACCCCAGGCCTACTGAATCAGATTCTGCAGTTCAGCAAAATCCCCAGGTGATTGCAATGCATGTGAAAATTTCAGAAGCACTCATCTGCTTGTTCCAAGCTTCTGCCTGGTCCTTCACAGTAGCCTTTCTTCTCTGGGGCATCTGTCCACATCCAGCCTTCATAGAGTTTGGGCAAGGAAACTGGGCAGCTTAGTTGTTTTCCAGCCTCTCGGCAGCTTTTTCTTAATAATCTCAGGCCTCAGCCTGTGCTGAGACATTGAGCTTTTCCATGGTTTGATTTAAGCCTGTTTTTGCGATTAAACCTAAATTCTAGAACCAAAGCTCCTTGGCAAAATTGCATTAGAAAAATTAAAAAAGAATGGTACTGAACAGAAAAAAAAGCCTTCTTTTGAGGAGGGAAGGGGGAGTGGGAGAAACAAGGTGATGGACAGGCCAGTGGGTTCTCGTGCGCTCAGTAGGCAGCGCTGAGGATGGGGAACACCTGGTGACCTGATTCTCACACTCTGGTGTGGCTCTTCTCTCACTGATTAGTGACTTCTCTGGATAAACAGTTGTCAGGTGTAATGTAGTGAGAGTTACGAGTGCCTAAGAAATTGATTCACTTATTTATTTTTGAAACGGAGTCTCACATTCTGTTGCCCAGGCTGGAGTGCAGTGGTGCGATCTCGGCTCACTGCACCTCTGTCTCCCAGGTTCAAGCGATTCTTCTGTCTCAGCCTCCTGGGTAGCTGGGACTACAGGTGCGCACCACCACACCCAGCTGATTCTTGTATTTTAGTAGAGATGGGGTTTCACCATATCAGCCAGGCTGGTCTTGAATTCCTGACCTCAAGTGATCCTCCCATCTCGGCCTCCCAAAGTGCTGAGATTATAGGCATGAGCCACCGTGACTGGCCATGAGAAATTAATTTAAATAAAGTAGAAATTGGACACACCTAAGAGGTTTGTGTCACAGAAACACAAACTCTGGCCTCCTGGAGGTGGACTGGATGCTTTGCAGCTAGTGTCCTGTGTGTTGGTGGGCAGGTTGTTTAACCAGAATAGACCATCTTTTTTAATTTAGAAAGTGGTGGTGTCCGGCTGGGGAGGTGGATGGTACAACTGCCTGGAAAGCCTTTCCTTGACCCATCTGGGGGTGTTTGGCCATGGGCTGGATGCGCCAGTCAGCATGGAGAGAAGGGAAGTAGAAAAACCTGAGAACCCTGTGTGAAGCCAGAATGCCCCACTCTCCCAGGGAAGCCTGATGGAGTAGAGAGCAGTGGCCCCATGGGCTCACCCCATCCGCTGCATCTGTCTGTCCCCTCTCGAGGTGAAAGCAGGCAGGGTGGCCAGGAGGTGTGCCGGGAAGGGGAGCAGAGTGACGCCTAACAGGGCATTCACAACCTGTGTCCTGGGCTCTCCTGTGACCCCCGCAGGCTCGGTTTTCCGGGACGAGTTTGATCTGGCCATTCTCCAGCTGCAGGAGAACAACCGCCTGGAAATCCTGAAGCGCAAATGGTGGGAAGGAGGGAAGTGCCCCAAGGAGGAAGATCACAGAGCTAAAGGTAAGGACGTTCAGGGCCATCCTCCTTCTGCCCTAGAGGACCAAAGTAGCTTGTTTCTCATGTTCAAATTCCAGGTACACATAATGACTTCTAGGACCCATCGAGAACTGCCTTGGAAGGAACCTAGGTATAAGCTGGGCTGGCAGGGGGTCAGGTCTGTCCCAGGGTCTTGTGTATCACGGGCACCCAGTGTCCACCTGGCTTCCAAGTCCTAGAGACTCTGCCTCCATGATGCTTCTTGAACCCAGCTGCCTCCGACCCCTAGCACCACAGCTCTACCCCGGCCCGTGCCGCATCATCTCACACCTGTGCAATCACAATCGCCTGGTTTTAGTTTCCTATTCTTGCGTCTCTACAATATATTCTCCACTACTAGATAGAGTGATCCTTTTTAAAAATTTAAATTCGATGTCAGGGTTCCCCTGCACAAACCTTCCAACGGTTTCCCATCCCACTGGGAATAAAATTCAGGGCCCTATATGATCTGTTCCCCTCCAACCTTCCTCTCTTCTCTCTGGTCCCCAAGCCTCCCATCTGGCTCTTCCACCCCAGGGCCTGTGCACCTGCTCCCTCCTCCTGGCCTCTCCTTGAAGAGCTCTTCACTCCTACCCTACACATTTCTCTCCATCACCTTAACCCCACCTTATTTCTCTTCTCAGACCTCATCACTACCTGATATTATATTTCTTATGTATTTGTTTACTTTCCACTTCCTCTACTAGAATGTAAGCTTCATAAGGGCAGGGTTGGTATCACAGGGCTGCCCACAGAGCCGGACATGTGGATATTTTATCGAATGAATGAGCGAAATTTGGCTAAATAGAAAGCAGTCCCTGACTGAGATGTTTGGTTAAGGAGTGTTGAGGGTGCCTGAGCACCCAGGATTTTCTGTAGGGGAACACTTACCCTAGTTTGCCCAGGATGGTATAGTCTTGTTTCTATCTGTTGTAGATCAGTTAATGCCCATTAATTATTTCTAGACAGCTTTCATTCTCAAAGTGGCCTGGTTTAGACCATAAATCATATGGTCACATACCATATCTACTACTCCATCTACTGCAGCCTTGTTAAAATATGCAACAGATTTACCTGTCCATGCTCTGCCTGAGGAAGACAGCTGAGGAACAGAATGAAGGATATCATGTGCTTGTCTTTTCTGCTCAGCATGAATCATTGTCCCTGATGAGACAGTGAATGAATAACTATGTGATTCTCAGTGTCTAAACGTGGATCTCTATCTTGCAAGAAGAGGTCTCAAGAATATGGAGATATGGAGCAAGTATTTTTTATAATTTAAAGGAAATGCTGCCCTCAGAGGAACTGAGTGAGGCCACACACTTCTTGGCTCTTCACTCCCCAAAGGCCAGATCTGACCATGGGGAAAGCAGTGGACATGAATGGATACAGGGCATGGGCAGACCTCATTTCAGTCCCGTCTCCACCGCCTGCGAGTCTGTGAGTTTCAGCACGTTAGTTAACAGCGCTGAGCCCTCATTCCTTTATCTGTAAAATGAGTTCCGTAAGTAACACGCTGTAGGGCTGCTATGAAGGGAGAGTGAAAAAGCACAGAGCTTGGCTCCTCCCCGGGCCCAGTGTATCGCAGCTGTCACTGATCTGCATCCTAGCACCGTACTCTGCTGCTCTCCGAACTTCCGGGCTGTCTGATTCCATCAGCTGCCTGCAGGGGGTTTATTTTCAAGGGTCAGCCGGACATTCCATCAATAGGGGTGTGCTGAGTGACAGTGAGGTGTCCCAGCACATCACTTCACACGCCTGGGAGTAAGAAAGCTCTGCAGACTTACCAGCAAGCATCTTAAAGTGACTTCTGGAAACAAAATTAACTTACTGGAAGCGGTCAGCAAACAATTACTGACACTTGCCAAATTACAGTTAAATGCTAGGGGGTGAAGTGCGGAGATTACTTCTGCTTGTTCAGAGTAAAAGAAAATGGGGGGTATGCAGAAAAAAGTGTCAAGACACTTTTGTGGATTAGATAGAATGAACTAGATTTTGAAGATGCCCAGGACCTCAACAGGTCGACACTGTGGGAGGAGGGCATTGCAGGCAGATAAGCACCTTGAAGACGGATGTGGAGCAGAAGTCAGCGCAGTGGGCAGGGCTGTGTGCAGGGGCTGTGGGTGGTCCAGATGGAACAGAGAAGAATTTGCATTTGGGGAGCTGGATTGTGTAATGGGTTTGTACTAGGGAAGGTGTGGGTAGCAAAATGCTCCTCCACTCCCTCCCCGAAAAAAAGACACATGGATTGGAAACATGTGGCTGGACCTGGAATAGCTAAAATAAAATTGGATTATTGTCAGCATATGTTAATGTTGCTCTGTGATAACAGTGAGCTAAAGGATGGCAGGAAAGAGTGCCGCCTCACCTCCATCTGCAGGGAAACAGTAGTGGTATTGTGCTCTGCAGCTTTCTAAAGTGGAAATGGGGAGGTGAACCTGGGGCCCACAGCAGAAGGACTTTCTGCTTATCGATCCTTCCTCTGATTGATAAGTGAAATAGGAGAAATGTCTAGGTATCTGTCTCCCTAGAAACCCTTGATCTCCCTCTCCCCTCACCACAGTGGGTCGGGGGCCTTCTGTGACTTTGGACAGAGCACTCAACACACTATGCTGCAATCTTGGTCTCCTCTGTTCAGTCGCCGGCACCTTAGACCCAGACTCAGTCTCATTTGCTTCTGTGGTCCTAGCCTCCCCAACAGAGCCAGGCACATAGTAGTTACCCAGTGTTTGTGGGATGTGTGATGAAAACTGCCGCTAGCTGTCAGAAGCTACCAATTGTTGTGTTCTCCTGGGTCATACTAACGTGACTCATGAGACTGTGCTTGAAGTTACTTTCCCCAATAGCCCTCGCACCAGGAGCTGTCCGCTCACAGTCAGTTGTTCCTGCCTCTGAACAGCTGACCAAAGGCATGCGGTGGTGCAGAGGTGCTGGAGAAGAGAGAGGCCTGAACGAGCAATTAAGGCACAATGAGAGGTTTTTATAGTGTCCCCAAGCTGCGAATGTGCCCATCCATCCCTTCTCCCTAAGGCTGAAGGGCTCTTCAAAAATCAACACTTAAGACATTTATTTTCTGTCTGTTGACATTTCCCCCCCCCCCATAGACAATAAGCAACTCAAGGACAGGGACTGTGTCTTATTAATTTTTGTGTCCTGATGCCCAGAACATCACCTGCCATCAGTATTTGATGAAACAATGAACAATTCATTTACAATAGATAAATGAATAGGTGAATGAGCCAGCATCTCAAAGTCCTCCTGACTTTGGAGGAGGAAAAGTCTGGAAAGCCTTATGATTGTTTGCTCGGAAACAGGAGCCCAGCACCCCAAATGTTGGCATGGAAAGTATTCATGTAGCGCTCATTGCTGCCAACAAACAGCATGGTAAACTACTGTGTACCAGGCACTGAGCGAGGCTCTGAAATTACCAAAAGGAACACAACCTGGCCTTGCCCTTAAGAGGCTTAGAAGCTAGAGAGAGGCACAGATAGTTGCTGTAATGGTTGCAGTGTGGGAGAGTTTTAATAGCGGTATAAAGAGAATGTCTGGAAGCCCAGAAGAGGAAGTGATGAATTCTGTGGAATGGTCAGGGAAGGCTTTAAGAGCACATGGCCTGGATCTGGAAGCATCCCTTAGGAATCGCTGCTTTAGGACTGTTGTGAGGCACAGGTGTTACGCTGAGAACTCGGTTTGAATAGCTAGGATGAGGTTGGACTTAAGAGAGAGTTGAAAACTGGGTAAAGGTATTTGGACTGCAACCAGTCTGTCTCACGCATTTTCACAGGAGGAGCCAAAAGCAGAGGAGACTAAATGGGAACTGTTGGGGATCTAGGACATTGTCTAAAGCAGCCTACTTGTTCGGAATTTCCTGAAAGTCTTCTGTTCTGTCCTAAAAATACATGTGAATGTTGCATCTTACTCTGTAATATAGGCATGTTTATTTAATGTAAGAATGTTTTTTCCCACCCAAGCCCTAAGTAAAATCAGTGTCCCAGGAAGATGCCCCAACAGCATGCCACAGCTTTGCCAGACTCCTTGGCACAGCAACAGTGCCCTGGGCTGGATTTGGGAGAATTGGCAGTAGCCATCAAAGGTTCTGGGGTGAGATGTGGCACACGGAAAGCAGGTGTGGTGGGACGGAATTCTGAGCTCTTGCTGGCATTCATGGTCCCAGGGGATGGTTATTGCCTTGGGAGAAACCAAGTCAAATTATTGGCTTTAAGTTCCAAAACAAGTTCTTAAAGCTCACAGCAGACATAATGTCCTTGGAGAGCGAGGTTTTTGATTTGCTAGAGAAGTATTTTGGAATACAGAAGGTTAATTCCTAATAGAATCTGGGCAAAAAGTTGATGCTAGAAGTAGGAGTGAAAAAAAAAAAAAAATAGAAATAGAAGAACCAGGCCACCAACTCTGCAAATCAGATAAAAGGATGCCCTGGCCAGGACAGGAGCTTCTGAGCAGGAAGTGACATGTTAAAATGTGCTTGGTCCTTGCCCTCCTGGGAGCCGGAGCGTGGCAGATAGCACTCCCAGAATTAGCTGGGTATTCCAAGAGTTCTAAAGAGATTTTTACTTGTGCAGGGGCTGTGGGTGGTACATGTGGAGCAGAGAAGAATTCGCATCTGGGGAGTTTGGCTGTGTAATGAGTTTGTACTGTGGCATGACGCATATTTCTGGAGTTTGGCAAACCCCAGAAATATGTGCCATGCCTCAGTGAAGTGGGGGACGTAAGAGGTGGCACATAGGGACCCACAGCAGAGGGCCCAGTGAAAAGCCTGAGTTTTCCTTAACTCCAGACAAAGACATTGGAAATCTAAGTGGACTACAGCATAAGACCAGACACCTATCCCCACCCCAATACAATGACACAACCACAAACCTGAAATACATCCCGGAAAGAAGGGGGAATGAAGAAGACACTGGATTTAAGCAAATTTAAACATGAAATGACTGAAAAGTCTCTATGTTTTTGCCCATGTGGTGGAAATGGAAGTTGGAGGTGGAATAGAAATATAAAGTTATAATTGTTGCAGTTGTTGGCCTTGGAAACAGTTCCGCATCCACAATGGTTTAGATGGTTCCACAGTTTCAGAAGACTGTGCTGACAGTGGAGTTCAGGGTGGAGGGAGAGGGGAGGCAGAGAGGGAGATCAGGCTTCCAGGAAAGATGGAAAGAAGTGAACAGGAGGCCTCTCTCCACTGCACTTTGGGACTAAATGTTCCCTGGCATGAAGAAGAGAACTGAACAGATGAAAGGGAAAATAAACAGTGGAAGTCATCCTGCCCAGGTCCCAAATGCATCCAAAGATTTCTGGGTGCTATCAGCCAGCCAGTGTTAACTTGTCTCTCTACGGTCATCCTTTGGAACAAGAGGGTGAGCTGTATTAATAAGAGGCAATGTTTCAGAGTGGAGCTGTCTGGGAGATGCTATGCAAATCACTCTGAAAGCCAGGACTTCAGCTACTGTCCCAGCCATAGCTGCTAGTGCCAGTTTAATGTGGTGGCCCCATTTGTGCCATGGCTGCAGCCCAAGCAAACATTACTCAGAGAGGCTAAGAGGCTTCTTGGCCAAGCGAAACTGCATGTGACTTCTTCCAAACCAAGTAAGAAGCACTAGCCTGAAACGGGAGGTGCCATTGCTTGATCTCTCTCTCTCGTAAATTAACTGTCAAACTTACTATGGTGTGTAATTCATTGTCCAGGGGATTTGGAAAAACAGGACCAACATGACCCAAACATCTCTTCCGTTAAATCTTTTTTTTTTTTTTTTTTTTTTGAGACAGATTCTCATCCTGTCACCCAGGCTGGAGTGCAGTGGTGCGATCTTGACTCCCTGCAACCTCCAGCTCCTGGGTTCAAGCAATTCTCCTGCCTCAGCCTCCTGAGTAGCTGGGATTACAGGTGCGTGCCACCACGCCCAGTTAATTTTTGTATTTTTAGTAGAGACGGGATATAATCATGTTGGCCAGGCTGGTCTCGAACTCCTGACCTCAAGTGATCTGCCCCCATCGGCCTCCCAAAGTGCTGGGATTACAGGTGTGAGCCACCGCACCCGGGCTTTACGTCTTTAAGTGTTCACCAAGAATTGAGACCTAGGAACATTGTTTTTCTTGTGTCTCAGGCTGAACAGAGGGCAGTAGCTTTCACCTGCTTTCCCAAGCAGCTCCTAGGTGATCTTTGTTTTTTAGAATTTGAATCAGTTGGCTTTCACGTGTGCCTAAAGGAAGGAAAGAAATATGGAACGGGCAGAGAGGGATAGAGGTGAAAGAAACTATGAGTGGGTCTGTTTTTCGGAGACCTCTGAAACTGAGAGTGGCTGCAGTTTTAATTAGAATGTACCAGACGATAACGCCAGTGCCTAACATAATCCTTTTCTACTTTGTTATCCTATTAAAATGCTTCAAAGAAAAGGAACTGGTGCTTACCCCACTTCTAATCCAATATTACAGCTCAAACATTACTGCCAAATTCCAGAGAAGAATCCTAACATCGTGATAATGCCACCAATCCCGAGTCTTTTTGCCAGGTCTTGCTTGCCTCTGGTAAGAGCCGCAACATGACCCCTTAGCTTCCTCGCCCCCTCTGACTCTCCCTGCTCATAGCTGGGTGACTGTCCACCTCCCTACCTCGCTAAAAAAATGAAACAGCAGATCCTGTGGAAAACTGGAGATTACAAAAAGGAACAGGCTCCACTCCAAGCTGTTTCATTTTCTTCTGCCTTTTCTTTTCAAAAAACACTTATTTATTTATTTTCTCACTTAGCTGCTATAAAAAGAAATATCGCTAGCCACTCACAGATGCCGGCATCCCAATTCAAGGAGATTGGATTACTGAAGTCTTTACAGAACAATTGCTAGACAAAAAGGTGGTTGGTGAACTCCAAGGAAATTAAATACCTTTATCTTGAAAAACACGAGCTCACAATCGGGCTTCAAAGGAACATAAATACACCACCAGGCTGTGAAAATCAGGGTTCCCTTTCAAGAATGGAAAAGAGGCCAGTGGCATGGACTCACAGAACCCTTGGAAAACAGGAAGTTTGCTATCTGGCACGGTGGGAATGGAAGTGTGAGACATCTTAGCAAGAGTGGGGGTGAGTGATGGGGGTGGAAGGGGCCCCGGGGATGCTTCCCTCTCTCTTTCTTCTCATGGGGTCCAGCGTAGTTATCCTGGTTCTCTGGTTTCTCTGGAGAGAGCCGAGGCTGGAAACCTGAATGTGGGGATTTAGATAGTGTTTCTGAGAGATGCCGTGGAGGAAGCCTCTCTCTGATCAAATGAGATCTATTTTTGAGAGAGAGAAACTCCAGAGGGATTTCCAGAAACCATGATCACAACAGAGGCAAATGGTGGCCCCATGAGTCTGCAACAAAGCAGGTCAGAATTGTTAAGACTTCAGCTCACTGTTGTCTGGAAACTGGGCCAAGATTAAGCCAATAAATCATCGATTCAAACATGTGATGTCATGTTCTGAAGGACAGAAGGGGATTTTATAAGCTGAGCTGTAGCTCACACATAGACCCCCTTACCCCTGCCCTGTGTCCCTCTAGAGGTTCCCAGGAATATGTTCAGTCATTAGGATGCCAAGTTGAGTTCTGTAATCGCCCCGCTGCAGCGTGAGTGGATGCCGAGTGACCGGGAGAGGTGGTGTGGAATTGGCCGGCAGGGGGTCCTGGCTTCAGTAGATTTGGGCACTTCCACTTGTCAGCCGTGGAACCTTGGGCAAGTTACCTAACTCCTCTGTACCTTGGTTTCTGTGTCAGGAAAATGCAGGTAAGCGTAGTGCCCATTTCACAGGGTAACTGTAAGGATTGAGTTAAAACATTTAACATGCTAAATTTGCTCAGAGTAAACACTCATAAAGGTCAGCTTTGTATTTATACAGAGCATTAGCTTTGGAATCAAATTGATCTAGAATTCACATTAGTTATGAAAACATGGACAACTTAAGTTCTCTGAATTTCTGTTTCTTTAACTGTAAAGTGGGGACAATGGGCCTTCTCTATGGTGTTTTTAATGATAATTGAATGAGATAGCAAATGAAAAATGAGATATTTGAGCTCATATTTGGATGGATTATAAGCACCCTCCCATAGCTCATGTTTTGATAAATTGCAAAATTTATCAAATACCTCTCCCATCCCTCTTCGGGTTTGAGTCCCTTTTGCCTACTTTTCTCCCATTATTCTTTCCAGAATCTGCTAGGTCTAGTCACCAGATGCCTTGGTGAATGCAAGACAAAATGTCAAGCTTACCATTTCAACATGATGAATCACTTTGCATTTTCTGGGAAGGTCATGTAGGTCAGTTTATACCTGGGCACATGAAGTTGCTGTTTACAATAATAAGTCCCTGGAGATCGGACTATTTGATATACTTGCCTGGCTATAGGTGAATATAGTTCTGAAATAGAAAGTGCTTGAAAGCCTTATGGGTCCAAGAATTCATGTTCTTGTCCAGTGCTCTTGATGAGCCAGTGTGGCACAGAGCTTTAGCACCTAGCATAGTGCCCAGCTCATGGAAGCTTCTCAGTCAAGATCTGTTGACCAAGGTCAAAGAGCAAATACATTGTCTCTTGCCGGGATCTCGTGGCACTAGTCAGTCCTCTCTCTGTGTGAGTGGATTCTCTGCACCTGCCTCCATGGCTTTTGTGGTCTCTGCCTTTTTTCTCAGCCTTCCCTCACTGTTTGTTCAAAAGGAGCTTTCCCTCTGTATTTTAGTTGCGGATTTCCACAGTGCTTCGTGGAGATATGTGAGGGTTTTACGCTCTAGGACACAAGTGTACCTGAATCCAAGAAGTGGTTATTAGCCAGACAGAACCAAAGGAAGAGCAAGCGGGTGGGTGGTGACTCACATCTCTTCACAGGTGCCCTCTTCCAGGGTGCCCTTCCCGTTCTTAGTTCAAGAGACAAAGAACATTATTCATTTGCATTTGTGAACTATCATTTTGTGGGCAAAATATTTGTGGGCAGTCTGCGGGTGACAGCAAAGTTAGTATTTAGCCAACCAGGAGTTTGTGGGGAGAGCGTGATTCTATCTCAGTGACTGCAGCTGATTGCTGGGGCCTAGCTGAGGCTCAGAGACTCAAGTGTCAGAAGAAAGTCCCAGTTTGTAAAGCCATCTGCCTGCATGGCTTATGCGTGGTCCCATCTGAAGAAGGGAAGGAAAGAGATGACTAGATGGCTTCCCAGTCCGCCTTGCCAGTGCTGAGGCATCTGTGAGTGCCGTGTGGGCCTTGTAGGCTGGAGGGAGTTCACATCAAGGGCCCCTTCTGATGAATGTCGATGTGCTGTGGAAGGCATTTGACTTCTAGAGAATGACTGATGACAGTGTTAAATGGAACTGCTGTGCTCTCCGAACTCTCCCTTCCCACTCCCCACTCCCCACTCCATCTGTTTTTCAACTCTGACTCTGCCAGCAATCTATTCTTGCTTCCTCTTTCCAATAACTTCCTCAAGGCACAAATGGTATACAAGCCTTGCTTCTGTGAGGAGGAGGCCACTCAGCCAGGAATCAGGACTCTGGAGCCAACACCCATGATTAACATGCTGGCCCTGAAATGCGAGAAGCTGGGAAAGAAAGACTATGGGGTGTTTCAGTGACTCATGGTTTCTACCAGCCTCCTGTTAAACCTCAGCTCCCTCAAAAGCTTTCCCTGATCTAATAAAAATTATCCCAGTGCAGACCACATGCCTGTTGATAACTGTCCCAATACCCCCACCCAACACAGGCAGTCCATGTTGTGAATTGCCCATGTCAGTATTCAGTCCCCTTTAGACACCACTCAGTACAGTCTAGGCCGTCTTCCTTTATGACCAGCCTGGAGCACTCAACCAGAGCTGTCACGTTTTACCATTATTTCAAACCAAATTTAATTAGAAAGGAATAGATATGGGTCCAGAGCTTTTGGTAATGCAGCCCTCTACATCTGGAATTCTTTATCCTCTCTCTTTCTGCTCATTCTTTCCACAAACATTTACTGAGCTCCTATAATGGGCCAGGTACCATGACTGTGAGGTTATAGAGTTGAGCAAGGCATGGTTCTTCCCCTCAAAGAACTCGCAGTGTAGTGGGAAATCCAGATACATAAACTAGTGTATTATTTTATGCATAATAGTGATAAACAAGATATTATTAGTAAAACACAAAAGTAGTATCACTAAAAGGTAAGAGTAAAGAAGACAGCCTGGAGGAAGTGACCTCTGAGCTAGGTCTTAAAGGAAAGGTTGAGTTTAGCCAGGTGTGTGTCTCAGGAGTAGGGGTAGGTTCCAGGCAGAGGAATTAACAGGAGCAAAGGTATGGAAGGTAGGAGCAACGATGCTGTGTGCTGGGAACTATAAACAATTCTGTGTTACGTGAGAATGTGTCACAGTTAGATTTTGCATTTCAGAAAGATCAGTGAGGCAACTGTGTAGTGTGCAGAGTTGAGGAGGAAATGGCTACAGGGAGGGAAATAGTTTTAAAGGCTACTGCAATAGTCCAAGCAAGAGATGGTGGGGGCCTGAACTAGGGAAGTGGCAAGAGGAATAGAGAGAAGGGTAAGAAATTGAAAAATATTCAGGAGGCAAAATCAGCAGGATTTGGTAATAGCCAAGACATGGAGGAGGGGCAGGAGACCAAAGGCAGGAAAATGAGAAGAAAATGTGCCCCAGGCCAATCAAAGGAGATTGAGGAGATCGGAAGAGAGTGATAAGCAGTGGCTTTATAAAATGCCAAGATGGGGGTGTGACTGACGATGTCAAATGCTAACAAAGGTCATGCAAGATTAGGACTAGAAAATTTCCATTAGGCTAGAAACTAAATGTTCATTGGTGACCATAGCAAGGGTGGTTTTAGTGGTGCAAGACAAAATTGCATGAGATGAAGATTGAATAGCAAGAACAAAAGAGTATTCAAAACAGAATTATTTTCTCCTTTAGATATCATAGACAGAGTTACTTGGAGCTTAAAAGCTTTTTGAGTGTCCAAATTATGTTTGAGGTCTGAAAAAAATTACTGCTTTCAGAATGCAAAAGGAAACTGCAAAATTAAATTAAGACATGTTTAATTAAATATCTCCAAAATGTAACATTGTTTCAACTTCATTAATCTTTAAATTTAATATTCGTAAAAACTTCATTACATGTAGAAACAATTTATTGGTTATATTTTTAATTTTGCAACATTCTTTTGTATGTATGTGCAATGATTGCTGAGAAATCACAGCCAATTTTAAGTTAACTGTATCTTGCCACTCAATAATATCAGAAGCAAAAATTTTTAAATGCATTTAACATAAGATGTGGGTGCATTTTGTTCTACTTGCTTTTATGTGAGATGGGTCCTCCAAATGTTAGTGATTTTAAGGGCTTTTAGAAGGTCTTAAAATAGTTCTGATGTAGACAGCTCTCAAAATCCTTGGCCATGGAAGGAGAGAGAAGTGTTGGATTAGACAGAGCTGGAGAGAGTAAGGAGGATTTCTTTGTCTTTAAGGAGGGAGAGACATGAGTATGTGAATGTACTGAGGGAGAGAGCCAGTGGAGAGAAGATTGGAGGAGGACCAGGGAGGTGACTGATAGGGAGGCAGGGGGCACAGCTGGAACACAGGTAGCAGAAGAAGACCTACAGGGGAAAGAAAACCACCTCTACAGAAACAAGAGGAATGTGAGACCCTCTGCAAAGGGGCCCTTGTCCTATTTTCTTTGTTTTTTTGTTTTTCTTTTTGAGATGGAGTCTCACTCTGTTGCCCAGTCTGGAGTGCCAGGGCACGATCTTGGATCAAGTGGCAGCCTCCGCCTCCTGGGTTCAAGTGATTCTCCTATCTCAGCCTTCCAAGTAGCTGGGATTACATGCCTGGCTAATTTTTGCATTTTTAGTGGAGACGGGGTTTCACCATGTTGGCTAGGCTGGTCTCGAACTCCTGACCTCAAGGGATCCTCCTGCCTTGGCCTCCCAAAGTGCTAGGATTACAGGTGTGAGCTACTGCACCCAGCCCCTTGTCCTGTTTTCTGTCTCAAGCACAACTATTGCCAAGTGATGGGGGTATCTTCTAGAATCTCCGCAGTCACTTGGGGACTCCAGTTACCTGAGCAGATGGCCATCCTTCATGTCACCATTGTCATTTCCCCATTCACGAGGGATGTCCACCCAGCCTCCCTCCACAGGGGCTGGCCAGAGAAGGTAATTCATCCATGTCGCACAGATACACATCCTAATACTCCAGTTCTCACCACCCCTAAATCTGTGGGCTGAAGTATCTGCCTACAAACCCCAGCCAGCTCCTTGGTACATTCCCTCTTAAGTGTCCCTTTTTCATCCCCTCCTTCTTGTGGCTCTTGATGCTCCCAGAGTGAAAACCTTCTACCCAAATGGCCCCGGTTAGGGGGACAGGTGTTAACACAAGATGTGGGTGCATTTTCTTCTACTTGCTTTTATGTGAGATGGGGCCTCCAAATGTAGGTGTTTTAAGGCCTTTTTGCCCATTTAAGCACCTTCCTCCTGGAAGGTAGAATTGAGTTTTTAAATGATCCCCTATTTTTTATTATTCAAAATAGAGAATTCCCGCATTCACACAGGTACTCAAGGGTTGACTGTGGACCTGCAGATCAGTGTATAGTTCATTTGGTGCATTCATCATGTGAGTCCTCAGCGTCATTCTAAGCAGATTTTCAGTTGTAGGCAGGGACGGCTACTGCACTGTTATTTTAAAAACAAAAATCAGACATCCACTTAGGACTTTGTGAAAGAAAACCCTGGGCATCCCAAAATGGCCAGATAGGGCTATTTTTCCAGTTTTCCAAGGTGCAAAAGGTAATGTCGATTTCTGCTCTGGCCCTGTGACTCCTTTCATAGTGCCGTGGGAAGTTGACTGCCCCTGACACTGACGAGGCTCCGTGTTCTGTGAGGACACTACTGACTGCACACTCAGATGTGCAAGCATTCCTGAAGAACAGGGGACACAACAGACCCTCCTGGATGAAAGACGCCTTATGATTTCTGATTGTGGCCCCAGTTGAATCAGGGTGTTTTGTGTTTGGGTTTCTCTAATGCCAAAAAAACCATTTAATTACATAGCTGAACTCAGTGTTTGCCACAGTGGAAATGAAACAGCCACATCATATCCTATAAGTATGTATTGACTATGTACTGTGTGCCAGGTATCGTGCTTTGCAATGAGGACATGACCAGAAACGATGTCTGACTCCCAGGAACTTACAAACTTGCACAATGCTTCTAAAATTACCAATTTGTAAACTATTTTTAGGAATGGCTAGAAAAGAATCACCTGTGAAAATACAGATTCTTGGGCCCCATGTCCAGAGATACTGATCGAGTAGGTCTGGGGTAAGGACTGGGAATCAATATTTTTAGCAAGCTTTCTAGGCTGTTCTGATGGCAACTGGTTTGTGAAGCACTCGTTTGGTGGGATAAAAAGTTTTACTTTCCAGGCCGGGCGCAGTGGCTCACACCTGTAATCCTAGCACTTTGGGGGCTAAGGCAGGCGGATCACCTGAGGTCAGGAGTTCGAGATCAGCCTGGGCAACACGGTGAAACCTCGTCTCTACTAAAAATACAAAATTAGTCAGTCCTGGTGGCACATGCCCGTAATCCCAGCTACTCGGGAGGCTGAGGCAGGAGAATCGCTTGAACCTGGTAGGTGGAGGATGCGGTGAGCCAAGATTGTGCCATTGCACTCCAGGCTGGGCAACAAGAGTAAATCTCCGTCTCACCAAAAAAAAAAAAAAGTTTTACTTTCCAAATAAGTATTTTAGTAACATGTTGACAAAGATAGGTAAATAGAATTTTTTCTATCCATGGTTTGGTCAAAACAGTTGCTTTTATATCACAGAAATACAATATTAGGAAGATTGAGTAAAACTTTTATGAAACTGTTAGAACTGACAGGTATTTTGGCGTCATGTCTCTCTCTATAAGCTGTCAGAGTTTGCCTGAGCCCTTTTCTTAAAAGGTCCCCACCTCCCAGCCCCAGACACCCTTTGGTAGGCTTCTTGCCAGTGTCCTTGATTGATGGCAAGGTCTCTCTCTTCCATTTTATTTCAACTATGCTGCATTTTTTTCCAGATATATAATTACATATCTTCAAGGACTGGATGTCTACATGTCAGTAGACTCATGGGTGTCTACTTGAGCATCTACAATACTCAAGTTCTTGTTTAAATGATTTTAGCATTTTTGATACAATGATTGTGTCTTTCTGATCTTTTACAATATTTTTTATTTGTTATCACTTTCTTACAGGCCTGGGAATGGAGAATATTGGTGGAATCTTTGTGGTTCTTATTTGTGGCTTAATCGTGGCCATTTTCATGGCTATGTTGGAGTTTTTATGGACTCTCAGACACTCAGAAACAACTGAGGTAAACTTTCAAAGGGGTATGATCCATAGTGTTGGCAGATGGGGTAAAGTTCATCGACTCATGCACATATAAAGTCATTTCTGATGCTTCCCACAGGAAGTGCAGCGAAGAGAATCCCAGTGCCCAGCGGAGGGGATTTGGATCAATGCTTCATTACTTAGTAATTATGCAGCTACAGAAGGGGCACTTAACATCTCCGGGCTTCAGTTTTCTTTGAAACAGCCCAGCCAATACGCATGTGAAAAAGCTTTTATGAACAACAAAGCCTTCTAGAACTATCATTTAAGATGTAGTTGAGAAAAATAGGTGAAAGTACCAGGTTACTACGGAGAAGACAACCTCAGTCCTTCCATTTTGAGTATGTTTTTGCCTTGCAGGGAAAGATCCTTAGAGATATCCCGACTCATGTGAATCCAAGAATTGTATCTCCCTTCTCGGGGATTTTGAATAAGTTCAATTCCCCAGCTGTGGCTTAGAGACAGGGTTAATATAAACTTTACCCAGCTTCAACAGTTTGAGAAGAGGGAAGAAGACTTTATCCTGCTCTTCTTCCAACCCACCCCAGGGAAGATATATAAATCCTTACATGTGAATTGCATTATTAGATTTTTTTTTAAAGTTACATTAGCCTCTATCTCAGTCTCCCAACTCTGAATCTTCCTAAAACCTTTCCTAATTGGCACTGGGGAAATATCTCACAGCAGGACAAACAGCGCCCCTGGAAGTCTATGGAGTCTGGCCTCACATGGAGCCTTAACACAACACTGCTTGCCAGTCCTGGTCCTCTGTGCTCAGCCCCTTTGCTGTCTCCTTGTAGGACTTCCATGCTGTTGCCCACTCCTCAAGTTCCTCTGCTTCTGCATGCATAGAGCTTCATTTTACTTCCCATCTCCCAAGAAATCAGGAGTGGCCAGCCCTGAATTAAAAACCCCACTAAACATCTCCCCACAGCTCAGCCACCCTGCAGCTGCAGCAGATAGCTCAGTCCTTCTGCTGTCTCTTCCTTGATCCTGTCTTTCCTCAGCTACTCCAAGATTATCCTCTTTCTCCCCCGTATTTTTTTTCTGCCTGCTCTTTCTCCAATCCACAATTATGAACGCGTCTGCCGTATTTCAAAATAATAGGAAGATTACTATTGCTTGCTCTATCCCTCTCCTCTTCCAAACCAAGGGGATCCAGCTGAGAGACTCTCAGTCTCTATCTCCTCACCCCCGATTTGGTCCGAAACCCAGGGCAGCCTGGCTTCTCCCTACCGCTGCACTGAAAGGCCAGTGCTTAAAGGTCTGACCCCTCCCAGTGGACCAAACCAGAGAGAATCTATGGGCCTTACTGGACTTCGGTGTGTCCCTTGTTGATGGGGATACTTTTTTTCAGAATCCCTCTTCCCTTGCCTTGCATGGCACCCAGCTTCTTGGTTCCCCCCGTGTTGCTGTCTCCAGCTTTACTGGCTTTCTCCTTTTGCCCACCCCTTAAAAGGTGGTGGTCTTACTTATTCCCTAAGACCTAGTTTAAGTGTTCCCTTCCTCGTGAATCCTTCCTCATCTCTCCTGCTGTGTCTCAGCAATTGGTCATCCTCCTCCTTCTTGACACTGCTGTAACCTAGGCACGAACCACTTACACACCACGTTGCAATTATTTTGGTATCAGCCCCCAACTAGAGGTTGAGCTGCCTGCAGTAAGCACTGTGTCTTTTATCCCTGTGCTTGACACACAGTAGACAGTCAATAAATCTACATTATTACATTATTGTCACATGTAATAGATTAGGCAGGTGGTACTATTTTTATTGTAGTTATTATTAGAAGCACAGAGAGGTTAAGTGACTTGTCAAGAGTCTCTGCTATTTGGTTAACAATTGTAGGGGTGTGATGGGGTCCTATAATCCAAGGCGGGAAAACTCATGTAGGCCATATTCCATTAAGTGACATCACCTCTCTATAGCCGCTTCACATTTTGTTATTCTCCCCAAAGCTCACCCATGGTCTGGAAGTACATTGACAAACTCAACAAGTAGTTAGAGCACTCCGAATAGCTAAAATAAAGAGTCAATGCTGTGTTAGCGATTTGGTTTTGGTAGAACAACTGTCCCATTTATAGAATTGGAAGAAAGAACATGAAAGAACTGAGGACTTCTGCTCCCATATGGTCTAGGAAAGTGTCCTTTCAACTCAGAGTAGAGCACTCAGCCGAGCATGTGCGGGCTTGGAGTTGATAGGTATTGGTCCAAATTCAGAGTCAGCTATTAGTCCATTTTTGGCAATATGCAAAACTTCTCTGAGCCTCCATTTCCACATTTGTGAAATGGATATAATAATAATAGTAATAGTAGTAATACAGGCCCATCAGCCGGGCACAGTGGCTCACGCCTGTAATCCCAGCACTTTGGGAGGCCGAGGCGGGTGAGTCATGAGGTCAGCAGTTCAAGACCAGCCTGGCCAACATAGTGAAACCCAGTCTTTACTAAGAAATACAAAAATTAGCTGGGTGTGGTGGCGCATGCCTGTAATCCCAGCTACTGGAGAGGCTGAGGCAGAAGAATCACTTGAACCCAGGAGGCGGAGGTTGCAGTGAGCTGAGATCGCGCCACTGCACTCCAGCCTAGGCGACAGAGCAAGACTCTGTCTAAACAAACAAACAAACAAAAAATTACAGGCCCATCTGTATTCTCTTTTTTTTTTTTTTTTTTTGAGATAGAGGTT
>NW_016830476.1:474665-511461 GCF_001698545.2 Rhinopithecus bieti
TTTTTTTGAGATAGAGTCTCACTGTTGCCCAGGCTGGAGTGGAGTGCAGTGGCAGTATCTCAGCTCACTGCAACCTCCGCCTCCCGGCTTACTGTGATTTTCCCCACTCAGCCTCCCGAGTAGATGGGACTACAGGCACACACCACCACACCCAGCTAATTTTTGTGGTTTTAGTAGAGACAGGGTTTCACCGTGTTGGTCAGGCTGGTCTCAAACTCCTGACCTCAAGTGATCCGCCTACCTCGGCCTTCCAAAGTGCTGGGATTACAGGTGTTAGCCACTGTGCCCAGCCCTCTCCTGTATTCTTCATCCACAGTTCTGAAACCTAAAAAGCTGGGAGAGTTCCAAGTTCCTTGTAAGCTTGATGCAAATGCACTCAGTGGTGACTTCGCTTGACTGATGTTTGTGGCCTTTATGACACTGACACGGTGTGAGTGTACATACATATTGCTACAGGAATATTAGTGGGTTTGCATTCAAGTCTGCCCCAGACCCACTGGGTGTGATACATACTATATACTGTTTGTGCATTGTATTACCCTCCTCTTGTTTTTGTTGTCATGAGGATACATCCATCTCCAGCTATAACCGGTTGGCTAAAAGAAACAGGAATCTTCAGCCTAAGGAACAGAATGTTCATAGAGACATGGTAGCCTTTTCAGATACTTGAGAGACTTACATGTGGTGGAGGAATTATTTATTTAGTAGGCTTCAAGGTCCAAATTTAGCTGAGATCAATGAATGAAAATTTCAGGGACAGAAATTGTTAGCTGGGTAAAAGGAAGCAGCATTTAATGGAAATGTGCAAAAAAAAAAAAAAAAAAAAAAAAAGGAGATCATTGGCTTTGAAGGTGTTCATCAAAGATTGGAGACCAGCTGGTGGGGCTCTTGAATATTATGGTATGGAGGGTGTTTGGACATTAAATGGGAGTTGAGTGAGGAGATGGACTGAAAGGCCTTTATTATCTTCATACCTAAGATGACACGATTCTGTGACCGCTGTCCCCCTTATCCCCCATCCCAGCGAACTAGCAGGGGGCCCGCGGTGTCTGGTTGAGAGGCTGGGCCCTGACCTCGCTCTCTCCTCCAGGTGTCCGTCTGCCAGGAGATGGTGACCGAGCTGCGCAGTATCATCCTGTGTCAGGACAGTATCCACCACCGCCGGCGGCGCGCCGGAGTCCCGCCGCCCCGGCCCCCCATACCCGAGGAGCGCCGGCCCCGGGGCACGGCGACGCTCAGCAACGGGAAGCTGTGCGGGGCAGGGGAGCCCGACCAGCTGGCGCAGAGACTGGCGCAGGAGGCCGCCCTGGTGGCCCGCGGTTGCACGCACATCCGTGTCTGCCCCGAGTGCCGCCGCTTCCAGGGTCTGCGGGCACGGCCGTCGCCCGCCCGCAGCGAGGAGAGCCTGGAGTGGGAGAAGACCACCAACAGCAGCGAGCCCGAGTAGTCCCGGCGGCCACAGGACGCGCGGAGGCCGGGCGGGGCAGGAGGGGCGGGGCGGGCGCTGCTGTCAGCTGCGAGCCGGGACTTGTACAGCGTCGACTCCTCTCCGAATTTCGGAGCCAGTCACTTTTCCAAAAGATCAAGGAGCCCGACGCCCCAGCCAGAGACCGCGCCTGGTCGGGCAGCGGGGTCCACCCGGAGACGTTGCACTCAAGTGGCAAAGGACGGCCCTCCCTCCTGGGCACAAAGACACATCTTCTCCCAGCGGGCCTTTCCCTGTCGCCAAAATAACAGCGTATAGGGTGGGGGGGTCCCTACTCAGACCAGTCCAATGAATTGGTGGAATCATCAGCTGAATTCCCCCTAGTCAGAGGCCAATGTACCCTCGGTCTAGTTCTTACAGAAAAAAAAAGTTAAACAGGGAAGTTTTTCTTTTCTGGATTTGTATATTTTGTTAATGTTCTTTCCCCTTTCCTCCTCTCCTTTTCTTCTTTGTCATCTTCTCAGTTCTGTTAATTTGTTTTGTGTTTTTTGGAGGGGGAGGCTGGGTTAGGGAATGGAAGCCTAAATAATCCCCATTTCTTCTTCTTCCTGAATTTTGGGATATTGCGTTACCAGTGCATCCGATTTCAGGTGCTTAACTCTCCTTTCTGTATGGTGATTGGGGGCCTGCAGGAGCACAAGAGAAGGGGTCTCGGGAAGAGTCAGATGGAGAGTCTCAAAAGCATTGAAGTAAAGTTTTAGATGCCAAAAAGCGATTAACTCATCGTATACTCAGAGAGACCTTGAAACGCCTGGGATGTCAAGGGTTAATCTGTCTTGTCTTTCCCTTTCTCTTTCTGACTTTCACTATTACTGTGTTTGATTTGATCTTTTTGTGAATGTAGTCTCTGAAGACAGACAGGGGAGGAGAACAGAATGCACAAAGTATCCTAGGACTTCGTTTAAGGAGCGGAAAGAGTAGATAGAATTTTCCCATACCATGGCCTTGGCTTCCCGTGGAACATGCTGTTCACAGAGGAGGAAGGACTGGGCCACCCCGTTGGTATGGTGCCTACTTTGTCAACTGCATCTCTTTTCAACCAAACTCAGTGGCTGCCTATGAAGCCAGACCCCCAAGACTATCATGGATTGGGTAGTTTCTTGCTACTTAGATGTGAGACCTGGGTGCAAGTGTACGTGTGTGTATGTGTGCGCGCGTGTGCGTGTGTGTATTTATTCAATAGAAAGACCTTAAGTAATCAAGAATTTGCTAGGTTCCTGGGAGAGAGGTGGAGTCTCCTAGTCAATACACAGTCCTGGGAACCAGGAACTCCTGAGTCCTAACCTCAGCTTGAGCAGTAGCCCCCCACCTTGTATGACTTTAGGTAAAGCATTTAACTTCTGTTCCATCCACCAAATAGGAGTTACTGATGCTGTCCAGGTTACCAGGTGACTGCTAGTGACTGCTCTCCATGTGAGAAGTTTGCAGGGTCCAGAGCACACATGTGATGGGAGGGGGTGAGGCTTTCTGCAGCTGCTTGACCTTTGCTTGACTTCACCAATTAAGAGTTTCACGCAGAGAGTTCTCATTTGCTGATGAAAAACAAATTCTATGCAATTTCTGATTGTAACCTTAGCAAATTCAGAGAGAGAGAAACAAACAGCCACTACCACCACCTCCACCTCCACCACCGCTGCCACCACCTTGAATGGAATTGTCCTCACTTTTGTTGCTGTTGCAAATGTACTAAAATAAAGACATCTTTGGAAGATGACGAGCTTAATTCATGTTTTTGCCATTTGGGTTGGTCGGCATCCTCTTTATGCCAGGACAATTAGTTAGGGCTGCCGTCCTGGGGGCCAAATGGTACCCTGATTATTCCTGTGAGGGACACTCATTTTGTCCTCACCTGACCTCACTCATGAATTTGAGTCCTTTATCTTTTTTCTCTTTAACCATCAAATGACAACAAGCTGTGCAAGACACCTGGGTCTTTTTTTAAACCTTGCCTTGATCCTCGTGGAGAAACATGGATTTGGTGGGAAGGGCACCCGAAGGCTGGCTGACAACAGACCCCAGTGGTGCCACTGTGCTCCAACCTGCAGCCCCATCTCATGCTTCTGACAACGTGGTTCCTACTGTCAGATCACATTTGGGGCGGGAAGGGTGGTTTTTTTAAAAAAACTCGTTTTTATGAGCAGGCTATCTTGATCAATAGCAAACTTTTTTTAATGGATTAGTGAAATAAATGTCCCTATGCATCATTTATAGTCTGTTTCTTTCTCCGTGTGGAATCAAGATAAGACTGCCAGGACTAGATGGTTTCTGTTAGCTGCTGAGACAAGGACTGCACCTTGCTCGAGCTGGGGGGTGAATTTGCAACCAGCTAGTACTCTTCCTTGGTTTGTCTCCACTTTTTATCTGTTGGTTGTTGGCTTTCTTTTCCATTCTGTATTTTCTATCTGACTCTGTATACTGTATAAAGCAGTTTTTTCTTGTCTGTTTATCTTTCTTCAACTGGAATATTTACAATAAAACAGAAACAAACCCTGAAATGTTAGTGATGGATGAAAGCTGTTTGGGTTTAGAAAGTATGGTTTAGTGTGTCTTAATATCCAGGTACTAGACTTGAAAAGCAAATAAAATCATAAACCCACTCTGTGTCTTCCCCTCCACCTGCCCTCTCTCTCTCCCACTCTCCACCTCCCTCTCTACTCCCCCACCCGCTTTGGCTCTTTGTTCAGATCCCAGAAAAGTCTAGGTGGCTTCTTTCAATTTTTAGTCCTAGGAGCCAGAGCCAATCCGCCCCCCATCCCCAAAAACGGATACATATGTTAATGAAGTTCAGGATTCCTAAGGTTTTGTCTTCCTAAATGCACTTTCACAGAATAGTCATCTATTGATACCTAGGGTAACTCTAGTCAGATATCACCCCAGATTCCACTGGGAGCTTGAAGATTACATCAATTAAAATATAATACTTTGCTTTATTTCTTTTAATTGCTTTACAGGGCCCCAACCGTCACAAGATCTCTACCTCAGAAACCAGGTAGAGTGTAAGGTGAGCATGGAGAGGGCCGAAAATCTTTTGGCTTCCTCTAATCCACTGCTCATATGAGAATATTCTTCCTGGGAACATGCCAGCCAGCTCTCTTATTGGTTAGGTGAGACTGAAATATCATGATAACCAATCCACCTGGGGCCACTCTGTGAAAGTTTCTTAGTTTTGGATTCCAAGGAGTTTCATTTTCTTTTGGAATCCAAGGGGGAACTTCCCCGTGGTGTAGGAGTCAAGTACACAAGGCCAGAAAAGGGCTGGGGCATTTCAGAAACACCAGATTGGTGGTTTGAGAGAAGCTTGAGAGACCGTTTGTGGCCCTCCCACCAACGGGATGTTCACAGCAAGGTAAAACGGTCTGGAAATGATAAGGGAGATTTGAGTGCCTGACTAGTTGTCAGCTCTCTTGGGGTAATAACAAAGAGACCTGTTTGGAAAATTCAGAGAAGGAATCCTTTCACAAAGATTTTGCTTATAGCTAATGCTTCCTATGGGATCTTCTCAAAGAGAAATTAAAGCGCCATGAGTAATTCCTTTGCCTTTCGGGGAATGGTGACTTTCTCCCCACAGGCGACTCCCCACAGTGGCCAAACAGAGAGTGCCCTCAGGAACTGACAACCTGCCCATCCTAAGGTTTGCCTCAAAGGCTGGGGACGGTATGCTCTCCTAAGACTTTTCCCATAGGGGAAAAAGTTGTTACTGGGTATGGCTTTCAAAGGAAAAAAAAATCCAAATTTTACAGCCTACATGGTCAACAAGCTTGTTGTAATTTGAGGGCAATCAAGCAAGAGAAATTCCACCACTACTGTTAGAACATTATCATTCAAGTTTTATGAATTTCATACTAATTTCCAAATCTGGAGAGTGAATGAAACAAATACGAATGTTAGCATTTGACAAACAGCAGAAGTAATGCTGAGATCAAGAAAGAAAGAAGTCTATGAAGGCAATGAAGTAAGAACTAAGCTCTCTACCAGAAGTGGCAGAAAATTGAGGCCCCAAGAAGGGTCATAAAAAAATTCAGCATATACTATATCTGTAGGTTAACTAAACATGTGCATATAAATATTTCAGTCACCAGGATTTGCATGTCACAATGCATGTCAGTGCATTGGGACTGATGGGTGTAGCAACTGAGGGCTTGATCCTATTTACAAGTTAGACTAGACACAGATGGTGGATTACAAATCCCTGTATCATCTGTATTTAGGGCAAAAGATCCTCCTGTAGAAAATTAGCTAAAGATCCTGCCCACTCTTCAGTATTCCTTGTCCCAATCAAATGTTGTTTCTTGGTTGTCAGAGAACAATGGCACTTTTCCATAGATCGGTAAGTGACCTGGAGAGGGTATTACCTAGCACCCCGCACCACATTAGATTTTGCCAGAAATAAGACATAGAAGCAGTGATCTACACTCTGCTTGAAGGACAAAACTAACCTTACCTGTAAGAAACGGAAAAAATATCACACAAAATATAACAATAAAAGTGCTAGAGTGTGTGGTTTGGAATACTAACCACGTAGAAATTCAGAGCAGCTCAAGATTCTAAGTAGTTGAAAAAGCAAAGGAAGGTTGGGTGGAGGAAGCAGGACTGTTTGCGTGTTTGGGTTGTTAATTAAATTTTTTTTTTTTATGTCTGGGAAATAAGATCTTGCTCATTGCCCTTGGAGTGAAATATGGTTAATTCATGTTGATGAATTCAGCACCACTCTGATAAAAGATAGTTTGTTATAGCTGTTGTTTTGTTTTTACCCACAGCATCCCTTTTTGAGGAATTCTGGCTTTTAAATGATGCTTCTTCCTGTTTGCTGCCAACACTAGAGATTCTCACCACTGTCTCATCCCTTCGTTTCTTTAAGTTGTATTAGTGGAATTAGCTGCAGATACAAACAGCCTAGCCCTACAGAATACAGAAAGGCTTAACTGAAACAAGCAATGAAACTGAAGTGGATTGGGAGCTCTTTTAGAAAAAAAGATCAAAGATTTTAAAATTGGAGGAAAGGAGTAAGAAAACAGGACCGAAGGTGTGGAGCCAGTGTAAAAATTAATACAGAACCAAACGTCCAAATTTCTGCTGTACAGGAACATTTAGAACTGTCTTCCTTTTCAGTCCATTTAACCATCCTGTTAGTCACAGCACAAGGAGTCTACCTGGAAAGGTATTCTCCTTGGATTGTTCTGATTAGCTCCTTAGTAGCTTTTCCATTAAAAATAATAAAATGTAACTTCCATTTCCATCATCTGTAATCCTATAGCACCGAGTGGGCTACAGAAGCATTTTAAATCACTAAGATTGTTCAAATGTGAAGGTCAACGGAGAGAAGTCCCAAACAGGTGGACAGCACAGGCTGTCATTACCAGGAGACTGTGTGCCCTCAAGCTCAGGTGGTGACGGAACTTTAAAACCCGCTTACAGAGGATCAGATGAGAAATAGTTCAGTATAGAGAGACTTGAAGTTATTTTTCTTTGCTGATTTTTCCCTTATATAAACTAAACTGGTGTGTATGTGTAGTAATTTAGCACAAACCTACAGGTTCCTGCCAGAGTGTGTGTGTGTGGTGTGTGTGTGGTGTATGGGTGTGTATATGGGATGTGAGTGTGTGATGTGTGTGCATGAGAGTATGTAGCAGTTTAGCATAGACCTACAGGTTCCTGCCACTGTATATGTGCGACATGTATATGAGTGTGGGGTAGCATATGTGTGTGTGTGGTGTGTGGATGTGTATATGTGTGTGTGACGTGAATGTGTGGTGTGCAAGTGTATGTATGAGTGTCAGGGTGTGTGTGGTGTGTGTGTGAGTGTGGTGTAGGGTGTGTGTGGGGTATGTGGGTGTATATATGTGTGTGTGTCCTATCTGAGAGTGTGGGATGTGTAACAGTTTAGAGTAGACCAACAGGTTCCTCTCACTTTAGGTGTGCGTGTGGGGTCGAGGTGTGGGGTGTGGGTATGTATATGTGTGTGAGTGTGGTGTGGTGTGTGTAGAAGTTTAGCACAGACCTACAGCTTCCTTTCAGTGTGTGAGTGTAGGGTGTGTGTGTGTGTATATGTGTGTGTGATGTATGTGTGTAGCAGCTTAGCAGAGACATAAAGGTTCCTGTCTGTGGGTGTAGTGTGTGCGCACCAAGTGGGTACGTATATGTGTAAGTGTGTAATGTGTGTGTGACAGAGCGTGTGGTGTGTGTGTGTAGCAGTTTAGCACAGACTTTCCGGCTCCCGTCAGTGTGTGTGTTGTGTGTGTGGTGTGTGTGTGTGTGTGTAGCAGGTTCCTGTCCATGCCCCTAATGTTCCTTTCAAAAGACAGAAGAATTTTCCCATTATTGCTTCAGCCTTTCTCCGTGCTTCTAGGTAACACTGCTGGCTTTAGTCTTCTGGCTTTGGAGGCTTAGTTCTCACTGAATGGTCTTTGATGTAATTTATTTCTAAGCTGAACGCATACGTAGATGCATGAGGTAAAAGGTGTTTTTCCCCATTCCCAGATGAGTGATAAGATGCCTGAGCTGACTTCTTAAAACTTATTCCCACTCTACCTCCATCAGCTGCAGAAGAAAGTTCCTCTAGCATTAGTAAGTGACTAGAAAAAAGTGTCGTGCCGCTAGTGTGATAGAACACAGCCAGAAAGGACCAGAGCAGTGCAGGCCGGCTTTCATTTACACTGCATTCTTATCAATAACCTCATCATTTTAAGCAGAAAATCATTTTCAAAAAGCTCAGACAATGAAATTGTTCAAATTTGAGTGGTTGAATTGGCCAATAAAGTACAGAATTCAGAAACATTCTTACTCGGGTAGCCCATCTCTTGTTTTGAATAAAACAGCAAATTTGCTAAAGCTGTCATTATTTTCAGAGGATTCAAAGGTCTCCCCGATTGGGCCCCTGCTGATCTTTCAACCTTCTCCTGACACTTCTTACCTCCCTTCCACCCCACACAGCAGTCAAACTGTATCCCCCACTGCCCCATATTGACCCTCCGCATCCCATGTGCTGGGCCTTTGCTCTGGAAGTTGCCAACTCCTGGAATGCCCTTCCCATTCATCTCTACACTGCCAAACCCTACCCATATTTCAGATCTAGTTTAAATACCGCCTCACTTTTGAAGTCTTCATTGATCCCCATCACCAAGGGAGTAAACAGCAACCTCTCCCTCTCCTGAACATTCTCAACCCCTTTTTTTTTACGACCCTTATCACCTGCTACATTAAATTATATGTGACACATATGCTGGCCCCCTTACTCCCACCTACCAGAGTGAGGTCTTTAAAGTATAGAGAAAATCCTTTTTCCATCTTTTATCTTTCACAGTGCATAGGATTCCTGGCACATATTTGGTTTCCATGAATGAATGCATGAATGAATGAGGCAAATTCAACTGAGAACAAATGCACATAAAAATGCAGCAGGTGTGAAACTGAGTGGCAGGGATATGCTAATACACCTTTGATTTAAAGCAATCATGCAAAGAACTACTTAATAATTTATACCAGACAAAAATATGACTTCATTTACTTTACTGGGCATGAACCTAGTGGGGAGAGAGTTGATAATATGTGTAGAGTGGTTCAGAGTTGGTTCCAAACGGTAGGTATGAGGGAATGTTTTCTTCCCACTGCCTGCATGCCTTCTATACAGGTTAGAAGAATTCAGTCTTCCAACTCCCAAGCCAGCTTTGAAAAAATCAATCAGCCTTCTCTCTTCATTATCCTCAAAAAGTGATCTGTGCTCCAAAATAAAATTACCAAAACTTGGTTACTGGGCTATCCATTTTCCTGTAAGTCCAGCAAGGTGGTGCTTGCTCAGAACAGATGCAGTCTTCTTGACCAAAATCATCAAAATCAATCTATGTTTCCTCCTCAGTTGCCAGGAAAACAGACACATTTCCCCTTGGTGGTTTGCTTTTAAAATGTGAAACATCATCATGGTTTGAAGGGCAACAAATTATAGCTCTGGCATTTAGAGGGATTATCATATTGGGAAGTCTGGCCAGTTTTGACGAGTTTAGAAAAATGCTGCAATTTATCTAAGTGTTAGTGTTTGGCTTGAAAAAAAACAACAACAAAAAAGGAGAGACACTGAGGGAAGGAACCAGCATTTCTCCAGGATCTCCTACCTGTCAAAAACATTTATTTATTTAATCCTTGTGATAGCCCCATGAATTAAACGTTATTTTCAGGAGAGAAAATGAAGATTTCTGGAAGTGAAATGTCATGCCCAGAGAGCCACAGTTAGTGAAAAAGCTTCAAGATGAAGGGCAAAGATTAGAGCCCCGTTCTCTGTTTCCATTTCCAGGATATCTTTTATTGCATCACATCACCTGATCCCAGAAAGGAGAAAACCCAGGCAAGGTTCCAAATATGCTTGATTTTTTGAGAGCTAGGACTCCTGCTTTTTGTTGTTGAAGCAGACAAATCACTTTGATTCTGTAACGTTGTTCACCCCTAATCTTTTACATTAGTTTTTGAAACAACCTGCTTCTGTAAATGCTCAGAAATCATCAGTGATGCTAAATATACGACTTAAGAGATGGCATTTGGCTGGTCGCAGTGGCTCACCTGTAATCCCAAACTTTGGGAGGCCAAGGCGGGCAGATTGCTTGAGTCCAGGAGTTCAAGACCAGCCTGGACAACATGGTGAAACCCTGTCTCTACAAAAAAAAAATACAAAAATACAAAAATTAGTCAGTCCTGGTGGTGTGAACCTGTAGTCCCAGCTACTTGGGGGGCTATGGTGGGAGGATCGCTTGAACCCAGGAGGCAGAGGTTGCAGTGAGCCAAGATCATGTCACTGCACTCCAGCCTGGGTGACAGAGTAAGACCTTCTTTCCAAAAAACAAACAAAAATAACAGACTTTTACTAGAAGAACAGTTTTTACTAGGTTCTCTGACAATGTTTCTTCTTATTATTAATAGCAATGAGGGTTTATGGTTTTAGTATAGCACACACCAACTAGCCAGGAAGCCAGGACAGTCATTCAGTTGACATAAGCTACCAGCTGCTCTGGTTTTTCTTCCAGAGAAAGAAAGCAATGTTCAGTGAGCAGACATAAAAATCTAGTTGAGGAAAATTGTACATAGGCCCTTAGAGGTCTAGATTACCCAGATTGGGAAATCAGAAGGACCCTCCCACAGTCAGTGCACCAATTTAGTTTATTTCCCTAGCATTAGGACCATACCCAAGCCATCAAGACTACAAAGGTAATCTATCAATTGAAATCCATAAAACTTTATTAAATGCTACATTTGAATTGGTGGGGAAGGAGAGAGCTTTGTGGGTACGGCTGAGAGCTATGAAGATGGATGAAGCCATGTGGAAAAGGTGATAGACTTTTTCTTCTCTGTAGCCCTTAGAACTAATGGTGCATATTGCTGAGATAGAGAATAATGATCAATGAAAGAAAAAACCTTTAAACAAAGTTAACAAGCTCCTTATCACTGTAAGATGTGAGTTAATGTTCTCAGAGATAGCTTAACACATTAACAATATCAGAGATTATTTTATTTTGTGAGAGGTCAGACTAGGTGACCTGTTATTATGATGATCATATAAGAGTAGTATAATAACAATAATAGCTGCTATATTTTATCAAGTATTTAATAATTTCCAGATGAGGTACTCTGTTTTATATATATATTATTTTAATATTCATAGCAGGTAGATAGTATTTTCCTTATGTTACAGAAAAGAAGAATATGTCACTTGGTCAGCATCAATGTTGAAGTCAGTGGTGGAATTAGGATTTGAACACAGCTGCCTGGCTCAAAAGTCTCTTTTACAGTAAAAGTCTTTTCCAACCTACCCTTGACATCTTATGATTATCAGGCCATGGGGCCTGCCTTCAGACTACCATTTAAAACAGGAGACAAAAATACCAATATGTGCCATGTAAGAGAGGAGACAAACTATAGTGCAAGGGGGAAATAATATGTAAAACAAAAACATTGTCTCATTGAAGAGACTGGAAACACAGTCAGAAAACCATAGAAGAGATTTCTTTAATAATGAAAGATATGACTACAAGAGGCATAACAACAAATTAATCAACTAACAAACTTGATATTTCAACAAGTATTTATTAGATAGTCCAAAAAATGTTCCTTCCACACCTACTATGTCCACATTTCTGTCCTAGGCACTGAAGGATACAGAAAGCAAGGCCCAATGGAAGGAAGCCACTTTCTGGATGACTCATTTGGCCCTGAATCTTACTTTGCTTTTTCGACATTTTTGTTATATATTGTATTGGTACTCAATTTATACTTTGAGGGTTTTTTTCCACTAAATAAAGTAATACTCATACATTACAGAAAATTTAGAAAATCCAAAAAGTAGAAGAAAGAAACAGAATACCCCAAATGCATTACCTAAAAACACTATTGACATTTTTTCTTCTAGTCTTTTTTTTTTTTTCTTTTTTTTGAGATGGAGTCTCCCTCTGTTGCCCAGACTGGAGTGCAGCGGTGCGATCTCGGCTCACTGCAAGCTCCGCCTCCCAAGTTCACCCATTCTCCTGCCTCAGACTCCCGGGTAGCTGGGACTACAGGCGCCCACCACCACACCATGCTAATTTTTTGTATTTTTAGTAGAGATGGGGTTTCACCGTGTTAGCCAGGATGGTCTCGATCTCCTGACCTCGTGATCCGCCTGCCTCAGCCTCCCAAAGTGCTGGGATTACAGGCGTGAGCCACTGCGCCAGCTCTTCTAGTCATTTTTATGTGTTTTTGAGTCATTGTGTTCTTACTGCAGGCTACTGCATTATTATCTTTCCATGTACGTCAAGCTTATCCAACAAGATTGTGCGCTACTGGAGGCAGAAATTAGGGAGCACACTTCTCTGGAGCCCCTGGAGCACAGAGACACAAACTTTGCACAATGCTCTCAGTACAGCAGGTGCTGAAATAATGAATGGATTGATCACTCATTCATCTATCAATTAATAAACGAGTGAACACAAAAAATAGAAAAACAAATTTCTTGCCCTTGAAGCATTTACAATCTGTTTTGAAAGTCAAGTCTATTTGTGCAGCCTTCTAACCCGAGACAATGTGTGATTAAATGCTGAATAGTAGTTGTGAGATACTCTTTAGAAAGAAGTGGTATGTGGTGAGGAAAGATGCCCTGGGACAAGCCCGAAGAATCTGAGATTTTTTTTTTTTTTAACTCTCCAATAAGCCCCCAACAGAAATGTGTTAGTCGATCTCAAACCAGGTCCCATTCTTCTACCCGGTGCCAAGCAGTCTCCCCATTGACTGTCTCAGAGGACCCACTGTATTCTACACAGGCAAAAGAAACCAGAGCTCCTCTCTCTTCACAAGGGGAATTACCCAGCTAGGGTTTCCTCCCAGCTCTGGGACAAGGAGGGAATTCTAGGCTACATAGCCATGCTGTGGATATCTTTCTCCAGTGGGTAAACTTACTAGAAAAGGATTTTAAAACTTTTTATAGTTCTGTCTGTCTTTTAAGTTTAAGTCTGCTCAGGTGGAAGTGCTGAAACTGTACTCTCTACTGCCTAGTTATCTGATAATTGTGGTCTCAGGGCCCCTATTACACAACTTATGTTGAAGCGTATTGGAGCTGGGTAACTTGCCTTGACTCTGCTGGGCAGCAAGAGAACAACACACTAGGGACCTGGGGGCTTCTCAGATGGCCTGTATTCAATTAATAGTGCACAGCTAATCAATAGGGGCATAGCAATCAGGTGGATGTAAGCAGGGATGGAGTTGAGGGATTTTTCAAGTAATCCTATTGGAGAATATCCTGAGCATAAAGAAGTGTATAGTATCAAGCTGCATTTGGCACGCTCCTGCTTAGGCAGTGGCAGTCTGTCTGACAGGATGTCCACTCCTTTAACAGCTCTTTTAATTCCAAATGAAATGAAAATTCCCTTCTTAGTAATCATTAAAGCTCCAATTTTATTTCCTATTATTAAACCATGAAGTTGGCCAAAACATTTAAATTAAGCAAAATGAAGAGATTTATGAGCAAATTGGACACTAGGTGAAAATTCAAGCCTGATCGCTAAAGATTAAGAAAGACAAAATAACCACATTATTGGGGGAAAAAAGCAAATCTCAGAGTAAACAGGAAGAAATGTTCTTTCTTATTTTCCCCAAAGAACCAGCTCTTTCAAATTGAGTTTTTAGATGATAATTTCATGCTTGGTAATACCCACATGATTTGAGAAATGTTGGAATAAGACTTAAATGGTATTTTAGTCTCTATGTAGAACTACAGAAGTATGTCAGATTGATAGCCCTCAGCAGCTGACAGCCTCCTATGGAGAAAGAACACTATGCTGAGAACAGCATGAATTATTTCAGATCCTTCTTGCCCTAAAGACAGAACCCTGCTAGGTGGCCAGTGTGCGGGTCAGAGATTAAACTTGTTTGATCTTCATTTCCTCCATTGAGACTACCATGCCGGAAGGAAGGATGTTTCCAGCTAGCTGAGTGTCCACGGGTAAGGGACATGGCTGAGACCCCATTCAAATTCCTTATCAGAGGCTGCCTTCTTCCAGGAGAAGAATGCTGTTGCAGGGGCAAATTTGAAATGGTAACTGAGAGATGAAAAGTTCCACAGTCAGCCACGCAAGCCAGCAGCTATTGGAGGCATTTTAATTTAAGACCAAAGCATGTCAAGGAGATCCATAATACCATCTATAGGTCCTAAGTCTCTTTCAGTTGTGAGGAGAGACAGTTGCCTTAAGGGCAGGTGAGGACATCAATTGTCCCTGGGGACGCTCAGTGAAAAATCTATTCACTTTGAATTGAATACCATAGCTTGCCCTGAGGTGGATGTAAAGGTATGCACTGGAGGTTAGTTTTAATTACTGCAAGATTCTGCTGTTCTCAAATACAGCATTCCCCCATACACCTGCTGTGGTACCTGAAATTGCCATCAATAGAGTGATTTATTTGTGTTAAGGAGGCATAATACTGAGTTCATCATTATAAGTCAGTCGTAGGCTGAGCGCGGTGGCTCACACCTGTAACCCCAGCAGTTTGGGAGGCTGAGGCCAGCAGATCACCTGAGGTCGGAGTTCGAGACCAGCCTGACCAACATGGAGAAACCCCATCTCTACTAAAAAAAATACAAAGTTAGCTAGGCGTGGTGGCACATGCCTGTAATCCTAGCTACTCAGGAGGCTGAGGCAGAAGAATCACTTGAACCCGGGAGGCGGAGGTTGTGGTGAGCTGAGATCCCACCATTGCACTCCAGCCTGGGCAACAAGAGTGAAATTCTGTCTCAAAAAAAAAAAAAAAAAAAAGTCAGTTGCTACCCAAGAGCAGAGGTCAGGAATGCGACAAGGGAGAGGTCAACTCCTGGACGGTCACACAAGGCCTGGGGCCAGGAGACCCATACCAAGGATCCTGGGGTCTGGGAGTGTGGAGGCACCAGCTACTGTGGAAACCTGGTCCCAAGACATAGGGGTGAGACAGGGGGGCAGAGAAGCAAACAAATATTTCTTTCATGTCTATTGTGTTCCAGGCATAAACTAGCCACTTTTATACAAGTTATCATATTTAATCATCAAGATTAACTCTCTAAGGTAGTCTTGTTACCCTTATTTAAGAGCTGAAGAATTGGAGTCTCAGGGTGTGTAAGTACTTTGTCCAAATTCACAAACTTCTCCCAGCATGGATCTGAGCTCAAGTTTGCCAGAATTCAAAGATCCTGGTCTTTCTGGGACAATATGCTGGCTCCCTGGAAATAAAAGAATAAGAAGCTCATTTCACAGCTGAGTCAGCCAAGATTCACCTTGCCATAGGGGCCTCTGTGGGAGATTCTAAGAACCCCCACAGTCTCACTTAATAAAATCTGCCAAGATTGCAATGGAGGTGGACTCTCTACATGAGAATGGGAGTCTGGATATGATAACCAGATTTCAGTCCCCTCAAGACTCATCTTCCCCTTGGAGTCTTGTCACAAATCACTGTTGCCATCTTTGTTTAGGGTGCCACTTTTGCTCTTGCACAAATGAAACTCAAACTGACTTAAAATTTTTCCTTAATTCCCTATAGCACAGCTGCAACAAAGCTGAAATGGTAAAGTAAGGCTAAACGAAAAGGCCCAGAGATAACAAAGGAAAATAAACACAGATTAAAAGGTAGCTAATTAATTGAGCTTAAGAGTTGTGACTGCTCTCCAAGGCGTGGTCCATCCTCAGAGGGCCCCTGCACGGGCTCCTGCCTGCCTAGCTTCTAGCCTGCCTCTGTGGCAGAGACCAAAGTCCCCATCGCATCCCACCCCAAGCAACTTGGAACATCTTAAAGCATGTTTGTGTTCCTGCAAGTTCAGGCCATTGTCTAAAGCCAACCCTCAAATTTCTAAGCAAATGCTTTCCTCATGCAAACAAGCACCAATCTGGAATTATTTATTTTGGAGTAGCACCAAATTCATAACTCAACATGAATAGGAAAAGGTTATGCAGCATAGGAAAAGAGGAAGAACTTTTTATGACTTGTCAAAATATGAATACCAGCAACTCACTTTTATTTTATTTTAAAAATTTACTTTAGAGACAGTGTCTCTGTCACCTAGGCTCGAGTGTAGTGGTACCATCATAGCTCACAGTAGCTTTGATCTCCTGGACTCAAGTCATTCTCTCACCTCAGTCTCCCAAAACGCTAGGATTACAGGCATGAGCCACCATGCCTGGCCTCATTTTTATTTTAAATATAAGTGCTCATTTGCTGGGTATGGTGATGTGCCTCTGTAGTCCTAGCTACTCGGGAGGCTAAAGCAGGAGGATTGCTTAAGCCCAAGAATTTGAGGCTACAGTGAGCTATAATTGCACCACTGCACTCCAGCCTGGGTGACAGAGTGAGACCCTGTTTCAAAAAAACAAACAAAAAGTGCTCAAAGCACTGTGGGTAATTGATTTCTTTTATCATAGTCATTGGGACCTAATTGAATAAATTCTTCTCATGAACTATCCACTTTCTTTAGAACAAGGCTATATTCTCACAAAGCTACCAAGTCAGCTTTTGTCCAGAACTTGAAGACTTTCAAAACAACAATGAAATAATACATCACATCCATCAGGTAAGCAAAATAAATAAACAAAAATCTGATAGTACCAAAGCTGGTAAGGAGGTGGGATATAGGAAACTTTCATGTATCTGTCTCTGGTAGATGGTAAACTGGAGAACAATTTGGTAATATCTAGTAAAGGTAAAGTGAGGAACATTCTATGAACCATCAATTCCATATCTTGGAATATACTCTAGAAAAATTCTCACAAATGTTCACAAGTAGACGCTGACAAAAAATATTCACTGCAATAGTTGGTAACAGCAAAACAGACGCAACCAAAACACCTAGAAGCCATTTAAAAAGTATACCAATGAAAAGACAGATTTTGAAAACTATGACTTGATCAATACAATGCAGCAATTCACAGTAGTAAAAGTGAATGGACCAGCTCTACATATTTCCATATGGATAAGTCTTTACCATACAAGATTGAGTGAAATCTCCTGTAGCTCAGGTGAACTAAGCTGTCACTCAAGTTCAGTCATTGACCAGGAAAAACACTTTCTCAATCGTCCTTTCAAAGCAATGTTTTTAATCATATGGACATGGCCTCAGGTATTTTAGGAGGCAGAACTATTGATTTTATGCCAGCAAAGAAACTTTTCCTAAAGGGTCTCATGATTTAGGTGCACCTGTAGTATGTGGAGGGAGCCATTTGTACTATCAACGATGGACTACAACAGGTACGAGCAGAAAAACAACCCAAAAATTATCTGCCTATCACAAGTGTATAAAAGGAGCAATAACCCAGAAAGGAATGCAGATAAGTAGTTTTTAATCAGAATGTGTTAGTCAAAGGAAATCTGGAAGAGAGTCTTCAAGAACTCAGATTGCACTGTTGCTACCAACACAGTAAAAGGCTTGAGAAGTGTTTGTGTTTTTTTTACTTAGAGTATTAAATATAATCAAAGGATCAATAATCTGAGTCTCTACCCAAATGATTTGTAGTCCTATGTGGTATTTGGAAGAAAGTCATCCAAAATAGAAAGTGCTTACAAGAAATCAGGGGGAAAAATCTTCCCAATTAAAGCGTGGATGTATACAGGTGGCATGGCACAATGGAAAGTCAGGACTGAGTCAATTCTGCCTCTACCATGTATGAGTTGGTGGTGTTTTGGGCAATTCATTTAATGGTTCTCGTCCCCAATTAAAAAATAAAATAAAATAGAACTTCTTACAGCTTTGCTGGGAGGCTTACAGAGGTAATACATGTAAAGAACATATGTACAGGGCTTGGTAAATAAGAAGGGTCCAAGAAATGGTAGAGATGATGATGATGAGGACCAAGAGAAGAAGAAGAGGAAGAGGAGGAGGGGGAGGAGGAGAAGAAGGAGCCCTTTTCTTTTCTTTTTTTGAGACAGAGTTTTGCTCTTGTTGCCCAGACTGGAGTGCAATGGTGCGATCTTGGCTCACTGCAGCCTCTACATTCTAGATTCAGGCAATTCTTCTGCCTCAGCCTCCCAAGTAGCTGGGATTACAGGCACCTGCCACCACACGTGGCTGATTTTTTTGTGTTTTTGGTAGAGATGGGGTTTCACCACGTTGGCAAGGCTGATCTTGAATTCCTGATCTCAGGTGATCCGCTTGCCTCAGCCTCCCAAAGTGCTGGGATTATAGGAGTGAGCCGCCACACCTGGCCAGAAGAGCCCTTTTCGAGGCTACTATCAGCTACAGCCTCCTTCAAATATGTATGGTGCTGATGGGAAAGGAACAAAAAAACTATGCAAATGGATCAAAAGTCTATAAAGCAAGTAGTGGCAAAATGTAGTTTCTTGCACTTAGATGATAACTAGCCACTCTATTTTACTATTGTAATTTTTCTGGCGTTGATTTACTTTGTTATTTGCACAATATTGATCAGCAGAGCTGACTCTATGGACTACATTATACTGGACCCCTGCAGAATTATTCTTATGGAAGGACCCTTTGGTAAGATGTTATTAGCTGAGATGGAGCCCAGTGAATCTCATTAGCACCATTGTAAAGACAGTTTTTGACAATGAGGTTCAGTGCATTGAATCTCACACGGTCCATTCCCAAGTCTCTGGGGAAAATGCCTGTCTGATCTTAGAGCCACAGAGAGCTAGAAATATCTTGAGAAATTAGTTTGATCCTATAGCTACTGGGGACTGACAAGGTTCTTTTCCTGTTTTGAATCAATATCTGGAGAGCTAAATTTGAGATCTATTGGTTAAATGAGTTACGTCATCACTGTGTGCACTTTTAACCCTGCTCTGGAGTTCTCTTTGTTCCTGTCCTTGTTTTTCTTCTCCTTTCACCCTACTTTTAGCTAAAAAGCACACAAATATATAGATACACAGATACATATACCTACACTACAACATAGTGCTCCAGACTAATCTATAAAAGAAATTATGCAAAATATTGTCACTCTGGGTGGTCTGAGAATAGATTAATACAGTGCAGACTAGTCAAAAGTTTTGTTTTTCCCATAACACCTTCATATACACATTTAAATGCAGCTCTTAAAAAGGCAGTTAAGTTGTTAACTCTCATTTAGATCCTAAAGAAGTGTTTTTCCCAATACATCATTTCTAATATACTGTTTTGCACCTCACGAATTGAGATGTTAAAGTGCTGCTTGAGACATGCTGGGAAAACTCCAGAAAATGACTTGCAAAAATAAAAACAGTTCAAGAAAGCAATTTTATGTTCCATTTTCCTGGTGGGATACCACCTGGGATGGGGCAGCACTACTTATATGTAAGCAAAAATCTACGCTGTGTGCTGAAAGAAAGACAAAAGCAACTCCAATGCGAGACGCTAAGCAGGAGCACTCGGGAGATTATTTTCCGGGGCTGAGAGTCGAGGCCTTGCACTTTTTCAGTCGTCGTCATCTTTACGCATGAAGGACCATCATAACACTTTTTGCCTTCCTTTTGCTCTCTGGCACGTCTGCTTTTATTTTTAAAATTATAGATATTAAGCCTCGCCATGGGTTCAAGGGTACAACTTAGCTCACTCAAATTATGTCCCCTGTCCCTGACTAAGAGGAGTGCACAGAATTCAGCATTATAACCCAGAGTGAGGTGAGGGGGCCTCCGCTCTGAACCACGTGCGCTTCCCTCTTTTAGGAAAGGCACATTGACACTCCCCCCCACTGCCCCCCCCACCCCAGTAGGGAGTGTTTTGCTTCATAACTCTTGGTAATTCTGTCAGTTTGTTTTTTGCAATTGTTTCTGGGCCAAATCCCGGTGAGGTGCTATGAAGATGGATGTGACTTCATGAGGAAAGAATGTGAATTTTTAGCCTAAAAGAAAGGTGAGGTAAGGTCCCTTCTTTCGTGCTTTCATTTTCCTCCAAATGCTGAATTGACTTTTTTTTCCAGTTGCATAATTAATGAAGAAGAAGGGAGGGCAGAGTCTTGTGAAGAAGTCTGGAGAGACATTTCTCAGGAGCTTGTAGGATTAGGATTAACTGCCATAAAACAGGACACAGAAGCCCCCATTCTTCCCTGAAAAAGATAGAACATGTGGCTTGTGCCTTATTCCCTTCAGGACACATCATTCCAATGAGAGCCAGATACAGCCTAGTGGTTAACACGTTGCCTCTGGACTCAGGCTTCTGGATTCAAACCCCAACTCTACCATTTTATAACGTGTGCTTTCAACAAATTGAAGCACTTTAACTTCACTAAGCCTAATTTTTTCAACTATAAAATGGGAATGATAATATGAGTATTTATTTCACAAGGTGGTTAAAAGGAAGTGTTTTTTTAGAGCTAGGGTCCTACTCTGTCTCCTAGGCTGGAGGGCAGTGGCACAAATAGAGCTCACCGCAGCTTTGAATTCCTGGGCTCAAGGAATCCTCCCACCTCAGCTTCCCTCCCAGGTAGCTGGGATTACAGGCATGCACCACCATGCCTTGCTAATTATTTTTATTTTTGTAAATATGGAGCCTTGCTAAGTTGCCCAGGCTGGTCTTGCACTCCTGGCCTCAAGAAATCCTCCCACCTTGGTCTCCCAAAGTGACATGAGCCATTGCACCCAGTGTTTATAAGGATTAAGTAACATAATTTCTATAACACATTTAGGGTAGTACCCATGCATATGCATATTAGGCACCAAAAGATGTTAGCCATCATTATTTATAGGGTCACAATCACTTCAAATATGGTTGATCCACAAATTTTTCATTTTTATTTAAAAAACCCTTTTATTGAAAAGTATTCTTCATGCTCCCGCAAAATAGGGTCATTGTTATACATTTAGTATAAAGTGATAAAAAATTCGTATTTTTAAAATTATAGGTAGTGATCCATATTTTTTAAAGTAGCACCTATGTATTTGAGAACTGTTGTTTATTCAGGGTTTGGTGCACAGGGGGATTTGTAGACCCCTTGTGAAGAACTCTCCAGGACCCTCTAAACCTGAGTCCACATCTAGAGAAATCTTGCCTCCCTGCAATCCCGTGTCTGGTAGAGCAGCAATCAGTGACATGGTAACAGGTATCCACGACAAAGGGCTCCCAGGTCAAATATGCTGCACAAAATATACTTAAGCCATTATTTTCTTTTGCAGAACTTTGTGGAGCATTTATAATGCAAATGTGTACAGTGACTCTCTAAGAGGGTGATATGGGATGGTGCTTTTCACAGACAATTTTGACAAGAGCTGTGGTATGTGTGCATACATGTGCATGTTTGTGTGTGTAAATCACCTGTAGCAACTTGGGAACATGAAGGCTTGAACACGCACCTTTCTTGGACCTCCCCTTCCTGCATGTCAGTAGCTTGTAAAGCTTCTCTTTTGCTTTAGTACTACTGTTTAGCGGCACTGCTGTTGGCCTCCATGTTACCCATTCCAGGTAACTACAGAGCTGCCCCTCTTCTTAGGATACTATGATCCTTTGAATGAGCTCTGCAAAGTATTGCTTCACTCTCTGATATTACAAGCTCTTCTGTGAAGACAGTTGGAGAAAATTCCCAAGGTATGGCCTAGAGGGGTTTGAGCCCATCCCCGCCCAAATCTCATCTTGAGTTGTAATTCCCGTAATCCCCATGTGTCGTGAGAGGGATCTGTTGGAAGGTAATTGAATCATGGGGACGGTTACCCCCATGTTGCCATTCTTATGATAGTGAGTGAGTTCTCACAAGATCTGATGGTTTTATAAGATGCTTTTCCCCTTTTGCTTGGCACTTCTCCTTCCTGCCATCATGTGAGGAAGGACATGTTTGCTTCCCCCTCCACCATAATTGTAAGTTTCCTGAGGCCTTCCCAGCCATGCTGAACTGTGAGTCAATTAAACCTCTTTCCTTTATAAATTACCCAGTCTTGGGTATGTTTTCATTAGTGGCATGAGGACAGACTAATACACGTGTATAAGCTTTCCTCCCTTGCACACCACAATATGGTGACTCAAAAGGATCTGAGCACCTTGACTCTTATCTCCTCTCAGGTAATTTTTTACTCATTCCGGAAGCTGGGAAAATCTTTCCCCACTTATTTTTAGGGTGCTTTAATTTCAGTATCTTCTTACCCTGCTGGCAACAAGAATACCAACTTCTCATATAATAAGACTCCCAGCAATCTGTTCCAGAGTTTCTCAAGTGGACAAACATATTGACCTTTTTCCTATTTTTCATTAATGACATATTTATAGAGTGCCTATCTGAGCTAGGTATCTGTAGAGATAGAGATAAGTATATTTCGGAGGTAGACAGCATTTGGTAAAGTCAAAAATGATTCCATCATACTGGCTTCTTTAGTAATTGGTGTGGAAAGTGATACTATTTACTAAAATTGGCAAGATTAGATTGGGAAAGGAGCGGGGAGACTGAGATTTCTCTCTGGGGCATGTTAAATTTGAGACGCATATGGGCTATCTAAGTGGAAATATTTAATAGGCAGTTGGATATGCAAGTGTGGATATGCAAGTCTGGTGGTCCAGAGATGTCTGGGCTCCTTATTTAGAATTTATCAACATTAAGATGTTATTTAAATTCAGGGCAATAGATGACATAACCTAAGGAGAAACTGGAGCGAGAAAAGAGAGAAGCCTTAGAACTGAACCCTAAGCAATTCTAACATTTGGAAGTAGGATAGAGGAGGAAAACTAAAGAGGAATAGTCAGTGTGAAAGAGGAAAACGAGAAGCAAATGATGTATAAGGGCCAAAAAGAAAGGAGGGGTTAAGTGAATCAAATGCTACTATGAATTTAAAGTGAACACAGATAACTATCCATTGGCAAATCTCGCACGCACGGTTTCAGTGGGGAGTGGTAGAAAGAGAATCCAGATTGGAGTAAACTAAAGAGTGAATGGTGAGAGAGGAAGCAGAGTTAACATGTGCAGTGACTATTTTAAAGTAATTTTGCTGAGAGGGGAGCATAAAAATAGAGCAGTAGGGAAGAGGGTACAGCATGTGAAGTCAATAAGGGAAATACCAGAGCATGCTGACACTGCGATGAGAAGACTACTGGAGACAAGAGATGGTAATGCATAAAAAGAAGGGGGAAATCAAAAGGTGGAAAGAAAAACTCCAAACACAAATGGTGGAACTGGCCTTTGACAGGTGAAGGGACGGGCCCTTCATTTAAACAGGAGAAAGGGGCTGAGTGTAGGTTGGCTTTTAGGGAAGGAGGAAGAAGACAAGTACATCACACTGATGGCATTTATTTTTCCTAATGTGTTCTGAAATGAGCTCAGCACGAAGATGAGGGACACAGGAAAGTAAGGAGACAGAAAGTCATCTGAAGGAGTGAAGGAAATCAGTAAGATGAGCAAGCAGTACCAAGTGCCTGTTTACAGTTGGAGATGAGGTTAAAGAGCAGCCAGTCAGCTCAGGTGTGTGATTCTCCCTGGCAGTGCCCAGCAACTCTGGTACTGGCACACTTAGGTTTACCTCAGGGCTTGCCCTGCAAGATGGACAGAGAACAATAAAAGGGCACTAAAGTTGGGAATATTTGCAAGGGAGTGTTTGGACAGGGCCCCAGGTTCTGTAAATTCTTGAGTCTTGTCCTGCCATAGCCATATAACCAATTCTTCACTTCCCTTTCCCCACTCTAGTACTTGCTGTACATATGTATCAAATATATACACATACACATACCATATATGCACACACATGTAAGAGACAAGGACATTCTTTACTTTTGTGAGGCCTTTGACTTCTCCTTGACAAATTCTGGGTCTAATGGGGTTACATACAAAAAAAGATACTTATAAAAGCTATAATGGAAGAATGAATAAAGGATTTGGGAACATAATGGAAGAAGCAATTCAATTTTGTCTGCTAGGTGGGGCTGTCTTCACAGATAAATGGACATATCGTGTCTTCTCAGATTTAAAGACAAGAGCATTCATTTAGGTCTCAGTCTCCCGAGTAGCTGGGACTACAGGCTTTTAGCCAAAACCTGGAGACAACCCAAATGTCCAACAGTGGAATGGATAAATAAATAGTGTTACTATAATATAAGATACTGTGTAATAACAAAAATGAAGAAACTATAGCTACATGGACCAAAATAGATGAGTCTCATAATGTTAAGTGAAAGAAATCATCTCGTTTGATTTCATTTATTTAAAAACGGAGAAAAATAAGCTACACTATTAGAAGTCAGAAGAGCAGTTAAATTAACTTGGGGAGAATTGTTAGTGTAGGTACCCGGGGAAGTCTTTGGGAAACTGGCAATGTTCTATGACTTAAATGGGAGGTTGTTACATGCTTATCTGTGATAATTCATTGAGCTGTACATTTATGTACACTATGTGCACTTTTTTGTATGTCTGTTATTCACAATAAAAATATGAGGGATTAGTGAGGCTTCTAGCAGTTTGTTGCAAGTGATCTTAATTAATGTAAGGTCTTCTTGAAAATTAAGCTTTTTGTGGCTGATCTGTCTATTGCAAATTGCAAAAAAGCAAACTGAGTTGTTTTTTAAAGACCATATTCTGCCCAGTGAGGAAATACTGATCCTTCCTAAATAATTCTAGGTATGACCCTCCAGTTTAAAATTTTAAAAATATTTGCCATTTGCTTGGTCACTAGGCTTGGCATGATAGTACAGCTCCTGAAAAATATGTGAAAAATGTTGACCAAAATAAAATATAGAATCTGAGAACTGCAAAATATAAAGGGGTCATCCATTCTACATTTTTTTGACTTAGAATTTGTGTGTGTGTGTGTGTGTGTGTGTGTGTGTGTGTGTGTGTGTGTGTGCATCTGATGAAATCTGGGTTACTTCCTCTTAAAAATGCATACATGTGTAATATACACAATATATATAATTTCAGGTGGTTTGCCATGATAGTTTATCCAGATATCTCTGGATAACAGAGATATCCAGTTTGTCTCTGTTATTTGGTAGATAATGCTCTAGGCAGAAACAGTCCAAGAGGCAGAGCTGGTTAGTGGAGAAGACAGGAATGGTATTAATGACACAATCACCAAACCAGCCATTATTCTTTCAAGTGAAGCAGTTGCTTTTCTCTTCCCCTGTGTTCCCATCTGTGTACTGTTGTTGTTCATATTAAATTCTCATATAATTATGTCCTTATCCTCTTGTCTACTTGGGAAGAGCCTTCAACTGTGAAGATTCCCTTTTAAAAAAATAACATCCCGTAAGTTGCCATGTATCACTGTTATCATTCCAATTACATTGTAGAGACCATGCCTTATTTATCTTTGTTTTCCCCAAACCACCTAGCTAAGTACAAGGAACACAACTCTTACAAAATAAGCAATTGTTAAATTAAAATGACATGCAAATATCTGACTGAAACTTCATGACAGAACTATACCTCATCATACAGGGTCATTGTGAACTCAAACTCAAATTCTGATTTCAGACTGACCTAAATGTGAATTTGGACTCTGCCATTTACTAGTTGTATGTTGCTGGGTGTACGGCTTAGCCTCAGTCTTAGTTGGCAAATCTGATAGCATCAAACATACTTCACAAGATCATTGTGAAGATTGAGGGAAAAACAGTAATCTACATAAAATGTCTCAAGCAGTGTCTGGCATAGTAAAACCTTAGAAAGTGGCTGTGATTTTTGTTATGGCATACTCAATTCTGAATTAAACATCCAGTAGGAGAAACATAGACTGCGAATCTTACAAGACTTCGAATCTTCTGATCCAGGAATTGTTTACACATTGTTTTAATAGATTCTGCCTTTGCTCAACCTATTCCAATGACAGAGAATTAACTAGAACTGACTAAAGCAGCTCCAATTCTCCTGAAGTTCTTCCTTATTATTAGGTTGCACAGTATAAAATTGCCCTTTGTAGGTCAAAGTGATCAAATTATGATTTTTTTTGGGCTGAGCTTGTTGACTCATGCCTGTAATCCCAGCACTTTGGAAGGTCAAGTTGGAAGGATCGCTTGAGGCAACATGATGACATCCCATCTCTAGAAAGAAAAAAAAAGTTAGGGAGGCATGGTGGCACAAACCTGTAGTCACAGCTACTTGGGAGGCTGAGAAGCAGGGATCACTTTAGCCCAGGAGTTGGAGGCTGCAGTGAGCTATGATTGTGCCAGTGCACTCCAGCCTGGGTGACAGAGAGAGACCCTGTCTAAAATGATAATCAATAATAATAATATCTAATAAAATGGCCACAAATCTGCCTTTCTGTTATTTTCTCTCAGTTTAGTTCAATGTCCATTCTCTCCTTTTCCTATATGATAGCCCTTTAGAAATAATGCGGAATCAATAGCGAACATGATAGACCTACTCCTGCCTTCACTGAGGCTTACATGCTCACCAAAGAAACAACAAGGAAATAAACTGTCTCTGAGATATCCTCCTGTCTCAAGGAAGTGAAAGAAGAACATTTGAAGCAAATGGTTTTGTGGAGGGAATTCCTATAGAATATATCATACAGGAAGGTTTGTGAGTACAGAGCAGTGCAGTTCAATAGAACTTTCTGTGATGATGAAAATATTCTGTATCTGCCCGATCCAATATGATAGCCACTAGCCATACATCGTGATTGAGCACTTGAAATGTAACTAGTGTCAAGTGACTGAGGAAATGAAACTCTAATTTAACTTAATTTTAATTAATTTCAATTTAAATAGCCACATGTGGCTAGTGGCTACCAGATTGAACAGAGCAGATACAGAAGAGCAAACAACAGTGAGAAAGGAGGCTGGAAAAGTGGGGTCCAGATCTGGAAAAATTTTGAGAAGTACATTAATAGTAATAGATGTTATCTTGAGACCCACAGAGAATCTTGAAAGGGTTTTAAGTTCCAGGGAATAACACAATCACATATGAGTTTTTTTTTTTTTTTTTTTTTTTTTTTGATATGGAGTCTCACTCTATCACCCAGGCTGGAGTGCAGTGGCACAATCTCAGCTCATTGCAACCTCCGCCTCCCAGGTTCAAGCAATTGTCCTGCCTCAGTCTCCTGAGTAGCTGTGATTACAGGCTTGCACTACCAAACCCAGCTAATTTTTGTATTTTTAGTAGAGATGGGGTTTCACCATATTGTCCAGGCTGGTCTCGAACTCCTGACCTCTTGATCCATCTGCCTCAGTCTCCCAAAATGCTGAGATTACAGACATAAGTTGTAGAAAGATAATTCCGGCTGTCTTGGGGAGAAAGATGTGGAGGTGGGTAGAGACATTGATCTTGTCTTTAGAAGTTTGATCTATAAGGGGAAAGATGGGAAAGGAGGCAGAAAAATGACTGGAGGATATCTCAGAGATACAGAGAAGTGTATAATTGACCACACCCAGCCACATACAATACTCATATGTGTATTTATATACTTTGCACATAGTATATGTTAACAGTAATGACCCATATTTCTTGCTTTTTTCCTAGTTGCTCACAGGGCAACTAGCCTCTTAAGCATTTCTGGGTGTCCCCAAAGGTACCTGAGCTCAGAAGTAAGTCTGTCAACAGAGTATCCATGCAGCATCCACCTTGTACATTTCACTCTGCTCTTCTCATGGTCCTCACCACTGAGGCTACTTTTGACTGTGGTCATGCCAATGATGTGAGTGCTTCCAAAGCCAGTAATTCTTAAATTGCCAGAAAGGCACTCTGTTCTCTGTGGAAGGGGGAGTAAAGCCCCCTCCTAAGAAAACTAAGATACAATTCTTGGCTAATCATTCCCTTTATCCCCAGACCAGTTTCTTTATCCACATCCTTCTGGCTTTTTTTCCCCCTCTAACCTCTCTAAGCCCTACCTATGGGATATGACAAAACAAAACAGAATGACAAAAATAAGTCTCCAGGAACTGATGATGGTAAGCTGCTATTGGGTCTCTCCTAAAGAATTTTGTTTCCCCTTTCTAGAAACCAGTGCAGACGTGTGCATGCACATTACATCCCCCACCTCTTTTCTGGCACACACCACACAAAAGCACATACACTGTGTGCACAAAGACATCTTCATCTCCTAGCACTTCAGGGGATATTCCCATACAAGGCTGAATTCACTTTGGGATGAGCCAGCACCATCCCTATTCCATGTATGTTTCTGCAAAAGAAATGGACAAAGGAGTACATCAGCAGTCACAGCTCGACAGTCAGATATAATAATACTAGGCATGGAGTTGGAGCAATAGCGTGGCATAAAGTGAAGTGCATGGACCCTGGTGCCAGCCTGACCTGGATTCAAATCTCACCCTGGTCACGTTTACTAACTGGGTGGTCTTGGACAGATCACTTAAGCACTCTGAACTTGTTTTCAATTCTATAAATACCATCTCTTTGGAGGGCTATAAAAATTAAAAATAGCACAGGCGCAGTGCCTGTACCTAGAAGGTGCTCAATAAATGAAAGCTACTGTTACTACATTGGTGTTGGAAGCTCAGGATGCCACTTGTGAAGGGGGCACGGAAGAAAGTTCAGACTGCCACCATACCCTGAGGGCTCATCTACTATAGTTCCCTCATTTTATGGTTGAGGACACTGAAGCCAGAGATAGGAACAGACTTGGTCAAGGTCACACAGCAAATCAGTAACAGAGCCGGGTCAAGATTCCAAGTGTCTCTGGAAAGGTTCAGCCCAGTGCTCCTTTCTGCAGCTCCTATTATCCTCTGATATGACAATGTGTACTCCTATTCTGCGCCTGGGGATGTCCCCTCAATGGATGGGCACGAGAAAGAGCAGATGAGGTGTTTGTGGTGAAGCCCAGGCCAGTACAGCCATCCCCGTCGCCATGGCAACCCCAGCTCGGTTAGGGAGTACCAGCTCCTCTGGCGCCCCCTCCCATTCACGCAGCGGACGTGACACGTGCGGCGGGGTCACGTGTTGTTGTTGGGCCGAGAAAGCTGCTTCCGGGTCAATGCAGGACACTGGGCTCCGGCGGCCAGATTTGGGGTCTAGGTGAAGCGGAGCCGGGCCGGGGCCGGCCGGAAACAGGCCTGAGGCTGAGCGGCGGCGACAGCGGTGGCCGGGAGGGGGGAGGAGAGGCGCAGCCGGAGGAGCCGCCGCAGCAGCTTCCCCACCTCCCGGGCTGAGGGGTGAGTGGAGCCAGGCCCGCCAGCTCTGCCGGGCTCTCGAGGCCCGAGGCGCTCCCCTCAGGAGCCGAGGCGCGGAGGGTCGCTCCTGCAGGGTGCTGGGATAGGACACTTGGGCAGGGGCTGAGAGCCACACGGGGCCTGTCTCGAGCAGCTGTGGGGATGGGAGACCTGCTCTGGGGCTAGAGGGAGGATGGGGCCTGCCTGGCCTGGGCTAGGGCGGAGCTGGGAGGGTCTTGGGCTGGCCTGGGCGGGGGGGCTGGCCCCGGGTTGGAGGAGGGCGTGTTGGGGAGCCTGCCCGGGTTCCTGGGAGAATCCAGGCGTCTCACCGTGCCCCAGCGTAGGGGGATGGGTAGATGCCTCCTAGCTGTTAGAAGAGGGAGACGTGTCTGGGACTGCTGGGGAAATAGGAAACTTGTCTCTGAACTACTGAATCCCAGAAAGGAGGACACGTCCCCAGGGAGGTTTGCTGGGGGAAGGACGGGCATGTCTAGGCCCTTGGGACATTAGGCCTGCTCTTACCAGGGGCTGATAAAAGGATGTGGTAATTGAATAAGGGCTTTTGGGATAAAAGATTTGCGCCAAGGTTGGGAGACTGAGAACGAGGGTGTTGGAATAAGATGGGGGACTGACAGGAGGGTGCTGGGATCTTGGGGGAAGTAAGGATCTGTGTGGAGCTTCTCTGTTGAGTTCTAGGTCCTCTAGTAGGAAGATATTTTGGGAATTGGTGAAGAGAGGAGATTTAATACTGTCTTTTCTTGGGACACGGTGATTCCAGAAGTTGTAGTTGAGGAAAGTTGGTTGGAAGTGTTGAACTGTATACAGTCAGTGGAGGAAGGAGGAGCTCTACTCTGAAGGTTGCTAGGCTACAAAGAACTTACAGGCAACGCCTAGGGTTGTTGGGAGAAGCTGGCAGTGCTTTCAAGTCCAAATACAGGCTGAGCTGGGGCTTGTCGCTTGTTCACGTCATGCTGCTGTGGAGCTCTTAAGTTAGTTTCCAGTGGTCTGTCTTGAGCAAGGAGTGTGAATAGGTGCCGAGGACTGGGGAAAACATTCACCCTTTGGGTCCTGAGCAGCGTTAGACCCAGATCTCTAGGGTGGTAACTTTCAAACTTTAAAAAAAAAAAAAAATCATGCCCCACAGTATTAAGTATGTCTTACATTCAGATCTAGTACATGCCTAGGTATGAAGGGAAACTTTCACAAAGCAGTATTTACCCTTATTACATATGATATGTTCTGCTAATTTCTATTATATTCCACCCTCTTGCATTAAAAAAACCTGCTGGCTGACATTTACTAAATTGATGATTTGTGGGTCACAACTTGCAGTTTGAAAAACACTGAAAAGTGCATTTATTTGGCTTCAGTGCCCTCATTCTGTAAGCTTCTGAAGAGCAGGGGTGATTCTAAACAGATGGATTTTTTTGTTGTTGTTGTTGGGGGGAGAGAGAGGGCAGATGGGTACAATTGATTGCTTCGGTTTAGACGTTTATACCACGTAGCATATTTGACCTGTGTTTTCTGAAGTACCATAATCTTGATCTTCAATATCTGAAAGTTGCCAGATCATTTGATTGATGAAATTTTGTGTATGCTTGTGTGTTTTAGTTTTCTCTATCCTTTGCTGTGTCTGAGAAATGTGAGAGGCCTAGTTCCACTTAGTTGCTTTATCACCACAACATAGTTAAATAAATGTTATTTTACTGTTCCAATGTTGTGAAGATACACTGATTTTCTTTTCTGCTATTTAAAAACATCCCAAATTCTTCTTACTGCAGTAATATGATATACTTTTTGTTACATGATGAAAATATGTGAAAATACACGATAAAATATATACCAAAGCCATAGACATATATACAAGCCTTACAGTCTGTGACTTTGGTATATATTTTAAACTTAATCATCAACCTAAGTATAACTTTGAATCAGTTAACATCTTAATTCCCCTTACAAAAATTTTAGGTGGGGTCCTTAGAAACATGGTATTAATTCATAATAAACATTAATGACTATTGGTGAACAAAGTGAGAGTCCTTCATGTAATGTTAAATGTTGTAATGTTAAAGTCTTTTGAAAAGTTGTTACACAGCCTATTGCTGCAGGACATTGAGTGTCAAAGGATGTTGTCTAATTTCAGTGGGTACACAGGGTATGTATTTAAGACCAGTTTAATAGCGTTTCTTTTTGTTGAGGATGAGTTCATATTATTTGTAACATAGAATTCAAAGACACAGTCATCAGGACAGAAGTACCCAAATTACACTCAGTGGGGTCACACTCTTGATCAAATACTTTATGAAAACATTCTGTCACCTTCAAACTTTGTGTGTTATAAATCTTTCTTGCCTTTAATTGTTTCTTAGGTACTGATAGAGGGGTTATGCTGGCATACATCAGCCATCCTTTAAAAATGACCTCTTAATCAGGGAAATATTGTTTGTTTTAAAATATTTAGCTTTAATGAATGTTTAAAGAAGACTTTCTTTTGTGGTAGGTGCCTGGAACATTAAGGAAGATTCGTATTTATATCGTTTTTCTGGGAATCATGTGTACTTGTCAATAAACAGTTACGGAGAAGTGACGGAGAAGTGACCCTGAGCGATTGTATGTGCTTTTTAATAGTTTTGTTTCTTCTTTGATCCTTAGACTCTTAAGCATGTCCACCTGTAGCAGGCTCTTTTCCCCTTCTAATTTTTGCTTCCAAACTACTATGGTTTTAAAAATCAGATACTTCTATTTGTTATATAATACTTTTTTTTTTTCTTAGTGTGTGACATGTATGTTGGCTACTCAGAGGCCAATTTACTTAGTCCTGGGCTGTGTTTTAAATAAGCAAACTCTTTATATATTTTGGGCCTGGTTAGCTGTATAAGAAGTAACGTGAAACTGATAGTGATACAATTTGGGCTTAAAGGGTGAAGGAATCATTTGCGATTGCTGCCTTTCTCCTATACGTGATTAGTTATTAAGATTTACCATTCCTCCCTTTTTCATGCTCCCTGTTCTGCCTTATTTCTTCGGGATTAGAATGGTAATAACCGGAATATTCCCTTTGTCTTTTGTTTGCATAGCTTCATGAAAGTACTCTTCCGAAGAATATTGCTATGATTATTTCATTTCCCTCCTCAAAAACCATTAGCTGCTTTCCAGTACAGGCACTGCATAAAGCCTATAGTGTTTAGCTTGACATTTAGGGCCTTCTACAGACTTTCTCTACTTTTTTTCTGGCATCATCATTACACTCGTAAATGTAGTTCCTCTACCTGCCAAGGCCTCTGCTCATGTACCTTCCTTTGTGTGTAAAATTATCCCGGAAAGTCTGCATATAAAATGTTCCCTTTCTTTATGAAATCATACTCACTCTCATTTCATTTCAGATGACCTCTCTTTTTTGAAGTCTTTGTTGCGTATGTTGTCTGTACTGATTTTGCTATATTGCTTTGTATTATTTGTGTACCTTATTTTTATCCCTTTTAGATTATAAATGCCTAGTGAGCACGAGGCTCAAATACCCATGAATCACTAGGACATCTAGCACAGGGTCTACCAGAGCATAGTTCGTAGACCAAGTAGATCAGAATTGACTGAACATATGGTTAAAAATGCAGATCCGGCAAGGCATTGTCGCTCACACCTATAATCCTAGCACTTTGGGAGGCCGAGGTAGGAGGATCGCTTGAGTCCAGGAGTCGAAGTCAACCTGGGCAATGTAGGGAGACCCATCTCTATGAAAAATTTAAAAATTAGCCAGGCATAGTGGTACATGCCTGTAGTCGCAGCTACTTGAGAGACTGAGGCCAGAGGATCGCTTGAGCCCCAGAGATTGAGGCTTCAGTGAGCTGTGATTATACCATTGCACTCCAGCCTGGGCAAGAAGAGTGAGGCACTGTTTAAAAAAATAAATAAAATAAAGCAGATCCCTGAATTCTAACCTAGACTTACTGAATCAGAATCTCTGGTGGAATCTAGGAATCTGCATTTTATCAAGCTGCCCAGATGATTCTTCCATTCAGTAAAAGTTGAAAGTAACTGACCTAACATGATGCTTTAAATTGCGGTAGGCACTCAAATAATTTTTCAGCAAGTGATGTTAATAAACTGAGCAATATCATAGTTCAGCAAACGTTTAATTTTAGGGCCTTGAAGTCAGCCTAGATTTGAGACCTGGCTCTGTCACTAGCTCTGGACCCGTAACCTCTCTGCCTCTGTTTTCTGAGCTGCAAAATGGGATAATAGTACCCCTTATAAAAGTGTTGTGATAACTAGGTGAGATAATACATATAAAACAACACAGTACACAACACATAGTAAACTTACGATAGATTTTATCTGCTGTCATGATGATGCCTAGCACAACAGTGGTCACCAGAGTAATTAATAAAGCATCGTGAGGAGAGGTTCCAGGTCAGTCATTGTTGATAAACAAATTGCTCATATGGTTTTAAGAACTAAAGCTTAAAATATTTTCTATTTTACATTAACAGATTTTGGCCCTATGTAGTGTTTAAAGTCATAAAGATGTTTTGCCGTCTTTAGAAGAATTGGTATCAAATTAGCATGTCCCCTTCATCTTCCCACTGATGGAAGAATAAAGTGCAAACTTTCAAATGGTGGACCTTAGCCCCTTACCATGTGGCCCTACCAATTCTTTATTTTCTAGCTGTCCTCCCACATATACTCTACACCAACTACACTACATTTCTCACTTTATTTTGCATCTCTCACTCATTTGTATTTGTGCACATGCTTTCCCCTTCTTTTCATCTAGTAAATTCCTGCTGCTGTCTTGTAAAACTCAGTTTTACATGTGACTGACCTCCTTAGTGAAGATAGTCACTTCCTTAGTGTTCTCAAAGTCGTTCGTCCATGCTTATTTATTTATTACCTTTGTGTACATTTGTCTTTTTGAGGGAAAACGATTTAATCCTGGCATGTATTCCCACCTCTGCCAAAAGGGGAGGATGTTTGTTTATTTGACTCATATCAGCTCCTCCATTTGTCTGGACGTCTCAGCTTTCACAATAGTAACTAGTTTGTTGACCACTTACTTCATGCCAGGTACTTAATTAGATGCTTCAAAAACTTTATTTCATGTGATTTTCACACTAACTGTGAAATAGTTATTAATAGCTTCATTTTACAAGTGAGGAAGCAGGCATAGAGATAGGTAAATAACTTGTTCAAATTACACAGTAGAGTCATAAGTGAACTCAGAACTAACTGAAGACCATGCTTTTTAAGTTACAGTGCTCTTCTAAAAATGCAATGTAAACAGGTAGCACATTTCCCAAACTTAGGATCTTAAAACTGTGTGAAACTTTGATTAATCACTAATCATTCTTAGGAATGTGAACCATAACAAGTACTATTGTGAAAAGTTATTTAAAACTCTTCTTGGAATAATGCGTTTCCAGTGATTTTCAAAATTTTTCTTTCTTCTCATTCTGCCATTGGTGAGCTTCATTTTCCTTTCACTGTCAGAAGGTGTTGCTTCATGTCTATTGATAATAAAATTCACTTTCCATTTATCCAATGAATATTTTTTATCATATGCCAGGCACTGCTCTGTACAAAACTGAACTAGACTGACAAATCCCTGCTTGTGTGGGACCTGTTGTCTGCTGGAGAGCAAACACTAAACTCACGGATTATGATTATGATACGTGCTATAAAGAATGACAGAGGGTGAAGTGACCATGAGTGATGGTGGCAGTAATGCTGTTTTTGATGGGGTGGTCAGAAGCAGCCTCTTGGAGAGGGTGACATTTGTGTTTAAATTTGAGACTTAAACACTGAGATGAAGCATCTCTGCCAAGAGACAGGAAAAGCGCAGTGCTGCAAATGCAAAGACCATGGCGGAAATCAGTTTGGCAAGTCTGAGAAATAGAAAGTCACGGAGGCTGAATAGTGGGCTAGGAAAGGAGTGGCAGAAAATGAGAGTAGAGACGTAAGCAGTGATCAGATTAAATGAATCCTTGGCGACTATGATGAAGAGATTGGATTTTATTCTGCATGTGAAGAGGAGCCATTGGAGAGTGTAAAGGAAATGATTTGACTTAAATTTTGAAAAGATCACTTGGCTGCTTTGTGGAGAATGAATTGTACAAGAGTCAAGAGTGACCAGGGCGGAGGCTAATGCAGAGGTCCTGGTGAGCAGTTGATGATGGCTTCAACAAGAATAAAGTGATAGAGATGGACAAAATTGGGCAAAATTGGGATATTTTGGATGTGGTATTGATAGGTCTTGCTGGTTAGTTACACGGGGTTATGAGAAGAAGAGAAAAGTCAAATATAACTTCCAAGTTGGGAATGAGTGGAGGGTGAGCAAATTTGGAAAGGGAATTCAGAGTTCCGTTTTTGCCTTCCTGATCATACTGTCCACAAAGGATACCACTATTCTGAATTGTGTTTTTTTTTTTCTGCCTTTTCTTTACAGTTTTTGCCACATATGTATGTGACCTGAAATGATAAGATGGCTAATTTCCATGTTTTAAAATTTTGTATAAATGGAATTATACTGTATATATTCTTGTGATTTTTTTTAACCATTCAGCATTGTTTTTTTTTTTCCTGCCCTGTGTGAACAAATCAACATTGTTTTTTCAAAGCCATTTGTGTTGATGAGGAAGTAGGCATAATGAATTACCAAATGTTAATTTCCATTGCTGTGTGACATTTTATTTTACGAATATATTATTGCAATTTATCCAATTGCCTTTCTTAGATGTAAGGGCTTCTCCACACTGCACTCCCCCTGCCCCCCCCACCAGCAATTCCCCCAGGGTTTTTGCAGTTTTAAGCAATGCTGTTGTTATGGACATTCTTTTACTTGTTTCCTGGTGCACACTACAAGTTGCTGTGCAAGTTCCTGTAGAGTTTATACTGAGAAGTGGAATCGCTAGATCATAGAGTATGTGCGTCTTCAACTTTACTAGACAGTAATAAATTGTTTTCCAAGGTGTTTGTACTGATTGATACTCCCACTGGCTACATTGCCAGTTTCTCTTCTTCTGCATTTTCTTCAATACTTGATATTGTCGAAGTTTTTAAGTTTTGCTGATTTGCATAAAATGGTATTTCATTGAGATTTTAATTTTTGTCTCAGAAAATTATTGAACGTGAGCATCTTTTACATATGTTAACCATTTGAAATTTTATCTTCTATTAAGTATTTATGTCTTTTGTCCATTCTCCTATTAGTCTTCTTCTTCTTACTGTTTTTAAGAGTTCTCTATATTACATGTGTTGCAAATATCTTTTTTCCAGTTTTGGCTTGTCTTTTCGTGTTTTAATGTCTTTTGACAATCAAAAGTTTTCTTTTCTTTTTTTTTTTGAGACAGGATCTTGCTCTGTCGCCAGGCTTGAGTGCAGTGGTGTGATCTCTACTCACTGCAACCTTCACCTCCTGGGCGCAAGTGATCCTCCCACCTCAACCTCCCAAGTGTCTGGGACTGCGGGCACATGCCACCATGCCCGACTGATTTTTTTCTAGAGATGGGGTCTTGCTATATTGCCCAGGCTGGTCCTGAACTCCTGGGCTCAAGTGATCCTCCTGCCTTGGCCTCCCAAAGTCCTGGAATTGCAGATGTAAGCCACCATGCCTGGTCAAGTTTTCATTTGACTTTTTGTTAATGGATTTTAAAATGTTTTCTTTATGAAATATTTCCCTAAATCAAGATCATAAAGTTCTTTTCCTATTAGAAGAAATAACTTATTTTTTTCTCAAGGAGATAAAGTTTGCTTTCATATTTTATGTGGAGGTGAATTTTTTGATAAGGGTTCAATTTCATCTTTTCCCAGATTGTTTTTTTTTTCTTTCTTTCTTTTTTTTTTTT